>NC_074667.1:76236881-76244381 GCF_029448725.1 Salvelinus fontinalis
AACACACATATACACAAATACACACACCAACACCAACACACACACTAACACACACATTGTTTTTTAGTTGTATTGTTTGTATATCGTTGTATTTTACAATTGTGTGACTGTCCTTGTTTATCATTGTATCATCAGTGTTTTGTTACTTGTCAAATCTTGTGTTTTTTGTGAAGCCCAGGAAGAGTAGCTGCTGCTTGATTTGATTTTAAAAGTGTTCTTGTGTGTGTTTGGTGTGTGTTTGGTGTGTGTTTGGTGTGTGTTTGGTGTGTGTTTGGTGTGTGTTTGGTGTGTGTTTGATTTGTGTTTGTTCTCTTCACCCTGCAGCCATGGTGGAGTTGGATGGTGATGACATCAGAATCTCTTCCAGAGGGAAGCTGGCAGAGAGAGACATTGTCCAGGTGACTCACACACACACACACACTTTAGTAAGTCACACAGGCCATGAACACAGCTATGAACAAACACAGCTTTTCTTGACCAGTTGAAATGTCATGGCTTTCCCTAGGAGGTCTTTATCCAGTGAGGGGTATTGTTGGATTTTTTAAGCATTCATTTACAGTTTGTTTTACAATCACTTGGACCCATTTCTCAATACTTAGGTCACCTTTTCAAAACTCTTCACACAGTTCTCCTAATAAACTTTCAGCTTGGCACAACAGTTCATTTCACATCCAAAATGCACTAAAACACTTCATACACGTCTCAAATCAACAGTTCTTCCATAACACTAGCAAAAGTTGTCACCCAACAAGCACACTTTGTCACTCATAGAACGATGACCTAAAAAACACTAACAACAGGTAGCATTACACAATGTTTTCTTTTGTCAAATGTCTTTACAAAACCAGAATGACACCTCTCTACTGTTTAGAATTCACTGTGGTATATGTTACAGGAATGAATCAGACATGATGCAATATGTTTCAATAGGTTTTATGTCATTTTTTGACATTGAGTGATTCCAAAATACAAGAATTTGTATATACACCATCTACTGATACAGATACAGTAGCAATGCTAGTCAACCCTGTCTTCTGCATTTGGTCACAGGTTCTCATCCACATCACATCTTATGTCATCTTGGGCAATACACCTAGGAAAGAATATTTTGGCAGGCCTGGTCCATCCCTGGCATACTTCTGCAGATATGTCCAGGCATCCAGCATTCATTGCATCCAGGAGGGACATTTGATCATGTTGTCGTGTCTTTGGCATCATTAAATGAAGACTTCGTTTTTATCAAAGATTCTCTGTAATTATTATTACGCAATTAAACTGATTAATCATGTAACTGGAATTAACTAGGAAGTTAGGGCACCAAGGAAAATATTCAGATTACAAAGTTATAATTTTCCTAATATAACTTTTTAGATATTTTCATATCTGATCAATTAGTCTTCTTAATTAATTAATTATTATTTACCTCACGTTAGTCTCATTCCAAACGTCGTAAATTGTTGGTTATCTGCACGAACCCAGTCTTCACTATGAGTCAACCATACATCAATTGTCTTAAATAATTTATTTACTAACTAAATAATTCACAGAAATGCATAAACAAACAAACAAAGTAAATATGGTTACAAGAAATGATAAGGGAATTTGCCCTAGTGGGCTAAACCGGCATGGCGGCTTGTTAGACAAAAGGGAAGTGGGGGTCGACTGAGAAGTCACTACAGAGTTAATAATTATAACAATTGAAATGCTAATCCTTTGCACATGAACGCTAACTCATTCGGGAACAATTGCAATCAATATATATATATATATATGCTCAGTGTGTCGTCGGGATCTCTGCTGAAAAGTTAGTTTCTGTTGGAGAGTTTCCGTCCTCTCTCTCTCTCTCTCTCTCTCTCTGTCGTAGGTTAGAGTGGATTGTTCAGAGTGACATTCATTCATGTTGTTATGAATAGGTGTTTCTGCGGTTGTCGTTCTTCGCGTTCAATGAGACCGAATTCCTAGCTGCAGACTAGTAAATAATATCAAAGACTTGTTCTTATTCTGTCGGTATCGATAGTCTAAGAGTTTAACCACGCGGAATGGTTAAAAGATTCAGCAGTCTGGTCTCAAAACTTGGCCCTCTCGTTATCGAGGTAAGCTGGTCTGCAACCTTTGTCCTCTCGTGATTGAGAGAAACATGGTCTGGTGATAGAAAACCCGAGTGGGGGTTTTATTCGGAAGTTGCAGAAAAGGGCCTGTCCCAGGATGCCCGACCATAACTGTGCTCATGGGCGGTCCTCTGATTTAGTTAAACTCAAATGGGAATTGGAGTTTCCTTCATTAAACAGTCCAAAATCACATTACACAATTTTACAAGCAGTTTCATACTCACTCATTCATCTTATACAATTAGATGTAAATCTCATATCTGAGGCTATTATATAAACAGTGTTATGGTAATGTGGCCACACTGTCTCCCATGAGCTTCCCCAAGTTGTAACAAACGGACCAGTTCGTAGCTGGATTCTTCACCGATCTTTTATACCTTCTCTAGAACATAAATGTTGTTTGGACCTCAAGTTCTGTGAGGTTGAAGAAATTCCTTTGTTCTCTATGAAACTTCACTCTGTCTCTATACTGTGTGGCCATGAGGCAGGATCTTCCCTAGGAATTTACAACCTCTCTGACCACAGCAGTCTGGTTGTAGGAGGCAGAGAGAGGGGGATGGTGCTCACTGTACCCAAAGAGGGCAACGTCATGACAATGTGGATGGTGGTCATAAACCTTCCACCTCCATGAGGAAAATAATTCCTCTATGGGGTTTAGGAATGGAGAGTAAGGTGGGAGGAAAAGTGACACCATCCTGGGATGATCTGCAAACCACTCTGTGACTGCATGGGAGTGGTGAAATGCCATATTGTCCCATACAATTACAAACGTTGGCTGGTGTTGTAAGGCCCAATTAGCAGTTTGTGTAACAGCAATCCATCAGAGGATATTGCAGCACACATTGTGATGTTGGCACCTCTCTGGCCCGGGACATCCACTGTGACTCTTTTTCCAATCACATTCCTTCCTCACCGCCGTGTTTTGGCCAAGTTGAAACCAGCCTCATCCACAAAGATGAATATGTGGGGTGTTTGCCTGGCTTCAATCTCCATGACTCTCTACAATAAATCCACAAGGCAACATAAGAGTTATTACGGTAATTAACATTATACCTAAAAACATGCCTTTGTGTGCCTCTGCCCTGTTTGGTTTTGTTCAAAAACCAGTTCTGTATTTTATAGTCATTTTACCTGGACATATTGGTTCCTGAGTTGCTTGACTCGTTCAGAGTTCCTCTCAAAGGGGACAGTGTACAACTGCTTCATCCTGACTTGATGAGGTTTCAGGACTCTAGAAATAGTAATGCTTACATTGTGAATATTTCCAAATGTAATGTTGTCTGCCAACAGTCTGTCCCAAATCTCGGTGAGTTTTATGCCATTGTTTCTGATGACCATATCAACGATTGCAGTGAAAATCTTACCTCTCCTGCCTGTGGAAGGTAACCGTTGGGTCCTAAGCAGAAATACAAAAACAATTACACACAAGTGGGTTTGGAGGCTTTGCTCAATTTACTTGTGTAATGTGCAGTTCAGTCAGAAGCCCTTTCAGAATGCACATCTTACCTGTTGTTTTGCCGGACATTTCTCACCATAGATTCCACTGTTGAGTGTTGCAGATTTGGCTGCACTCTCAGACCAGCCTCTCTCATTGATAGACCATGATTTATTACATGATCAATTATATCAGCCCTAATCTCATCTGAGACTACAGCTCTTGATCTTCCTCTCAGTCTTCTTCTACCACGCATACGTACTCCTCTCCCTCTCCCTCTCCCTCTCCCTCTCCCAGCCACTCTTCTTCCTCTGTCAGCCACTTCTCTATCTCGGGCTGGGTCCATGTTTAAGTTACAGTACAGCATTATTCCTAAAATGTCCCCTTTTGTATAGATGGTAATGTCATTGAAAGACTAACACCTGGGTAGGTGTTCAGCTACAATGGGAATCAGCTGTGGTTGGTCTAATTGTTTTTGATAGTATTTCACTTTTTAGATGTGGAATATATTTCAATACGGTATTACTGTAGAAATGTAGCAAATTGCTGTCGTATTCAATGTTGTGTTATGTTAAGTTTTGAACTAAAGTTTAACAGTTTTGAAAAGAGTTTGTAAAACATTTGCAAATTGGCCTGTAGGTACATAGAGTTTTGGTGGCGGTTGAGTCTGAGTGAGAAAATAATTCATGAAATTTGATGTAGTCATTGAATGTATTTTGCGCCAAAGCAATGAAACATGATCCACAGTTTAGCCCACATAGACTGCTGTTGTGCTCACTGTGTGAAGAGTTTTGACCTAAGTTTTGAAAAATGGGTCCTAGCGATTGTAAAAAAAACAGTACATTTTAAGTGTTTATTTATAATGGCATATTCATCAGAGGTTATGAGAAGTTGTCATAAGGTATTTTGTCTCTCCTTGCCAGTTTGTCCCATTCAGAGACTACATGGATCGCACAGGGAACCATGTCCTCAGTATGGCCCGGCTAGCCAAGGACGTCCTGGCTGAGATCCCTGATCAGTTCATCTCTTATATGAAGAGTCGGGGCATCAAACCCAACCCTGCACCGCCCCCCTACACACCCTCTGGACACACACACCACACACAGATCTGACCACCTCACACACACACACACACCTTTACACTGAGTACTGATGAGAGAGACACCATCAAAGATTTGCAACCCCGAGGAATCATGGGAGGGGAACTCTCTGTCTACTTCCTGATTGGAACATCGGGACAGGAAGTGATGTAAGAGGAAGCTATTAAAGCTACAGGTGTTTGTGTCAGAACTCTCCCGGACAGGTAACTCTCTGGACTGGGGAAGACAACAGCGTTTCTGTTCATTGTGGTTCTATCTATTCTGTTTGTCTCTCTGGAGGAAAAGAGAGACTGCCATGGAGCGATGATATGTTGCTGTGCCATACAAGGACTTGGTGATCGATGAATTGTCTTTTTATCAACATACATGGGCCTGTGACTGTTTTCTCTTGTATTGTTTAAGAGCAGGTGTGATCGAGGGGTCATGTTGTGGTTGAAACTTGTGCCTGTCTGTGGAGTGGTCATCTAACCGGCCAAGTGGAACCCTTATATGAACTCTGACCTCTCACCTTCGACCTTTGATCTTGCATGTGATTGGTGTATTGGAGCGCGTGTGTTAAGGTGGTGATGTTTTTAGAAACCTTTCCATCAGTTTACTAGTTTGTTTTGGGCCTCAGACATGTCCACATATTGACTTGTAGCTTCATCATTCTAGTTTGTTTTGGGCCTCAGACATGTCCACATATTGACTTGTAGCTTCATCATTCTAGTTTGTTTTGGGCCTCAGACATGTCCACATATTGACTTGTAGCTTCATCATTCTAGTTTGTTTTGGGCCTCATACATGTCCACATATTGACTTGTAGCTTCATCATTCTAGTTTGTTTTGGGCCTCAGACATGTCCACATATTGACTTGTAGCTTCATCATTCTAGTTTGTTTTGGGCCTCAGACATGTCCACATATTGACTTGTAGCTTCATCATTCTCGTTTGTGTTGGGCCTCAGACATGTCCACATATTGACTTGTAGCTTCATCATTCTAGTTTGTTTTGGGCATCAGACATGTCCACATATTGACTTGTAGCTTCATCATTCTAGTTTGTTTTGGGCCTCAGACATGTCCACATATTGACTTGTAGCTTCATCATTCTAGTTTGTGTTGGGCCTCTGACATGTCCACATATTGACTTGTAGCTTCATCATTCTAGTTTGTGTTGGGCCTCAGACATGTCCACATATTGACTTGTAGCTTCATCATTCAAGGTGAAAAAAAGAAAAGTATTTGTAATTTTTTGTTTCATTGCTTCACTAAGTTTTTCGTACTCCCATAAGTTATTGATTCTTCTCTTGCTTTACATTTCAAAGCATGTTTGTGTAGGATGAAATTTCCCCGTATGCCTGTATTTATAATGTATCAAAGTGGCATGGATAATAAGGATATATAATGAATTTGTATTTGTTTAGTTATTTTATAATTTCTACATACCTTCCCAGTTTAGATTTCTCTACAACACACAGTTAGTTAGATAGTTAACAATAAGGTAAAGCACAAGGGCGAGATACTTCAACAACCACCACAGCAATTGGTACAACCTGTCTGTGACGTCATCATAACTGTGACATACATAACCCCACCTGTGACATCATCATCAGTATTGGTTCTGATAGTTGACCAGGTCATATTTGGAATCAGTCAAATATGTTTTAAATATACATATCATTACACGATTCAAAAGCACAAGAAAAAAAATCTAATACTCTTTCAACTATTTATGTTTAATTTTCTCTCTTTCCATCTCCCTCTTTCCATAGTGAATGGATTTTTGTTTATTGATAATAAACCTCTCTGGATAAAGACAGTAAATGTGTCCACTTGAAGAATATTTCATTCTATTGAATCCAATTCATGATCAACAATAACGCGCCCACCAGTTCTTTATCTCTCTCTCTATCTCTCTCTCTCTGTCGTCTGCGCACAGCCTCTATGCTCCCTGAGAACAAGCCATTATTGTATTATAATCAGATGAAGCCAGGCTCAAATTAAATCAAGTTGTGAAGTATAGACATAGTCTGGTCACCCGCCAGTGTAGCATACAAAGACAGAGAGATCTCCTCAGCTAGATCAATACTCTGTAGGCCTTAATCATACTGTAGACAGCATTCCAACCAAGCCTGATAAAGAACCAGGGTTGTACAATTACAGTCACTGTATACCAAACATGTAGAGATTTTCCAGAAATACCTGATGGAAGATTTCCTGGAATCAGAATGGGTAATTTTGGGAAAGTTAATTTTGCCATCCTTTATACAATTCTCTCTCCTCTTACGAGTTGGAGTGATATAGACCTAAAGTATTAGGGCTGTGTGTTTAATGATTAGTACTTTACAACAATACATAATAGCTCCCCATCAACTTTAAGGAAAGCACTTTATTCTATTCCTTAAAGGTGTACTGGTACTTCCATAGTTTGTGTTTTATTCTTTTTTGGGGGGAGATGATGATGATCGTATTGATATATCATATGATGATATCCTTGTCTATTTTGTTCTGGAACGTGTGTGATGATAAGCCATTTAATCTGCAGAGTACATTACAATGAATAGAATTGTACATTGACTTGAATAGGCATGTTCATTCTAGTAGTTCTATTTCTATATAGAAAGACAACATCTCTCCTGAAATCCTGATCTGTAGGGTTGCCAGATTGTGTACTGTACATCCATCCGCTCACCTGGGGTACAAAGACAAGACAGTGCCAACATCTGTAACATAGACACCATCGTATCCGGATTATGTGCATGGTAGTGGCAAGTAATGGCAGCAAGTTCAGTGGACTGTTTGCTTTCTCTTCTGTTTGGTCTCTCATGCCTGGCCATTTCTGTTGTTAGGGTAAGCTCTCTCGATAGGAGATATAA
>NC_074667.1:76549381-76651881 GCF_029448725.1 Salvelinus fontinalis
AGTACTAAACCATGTGTAAGCGGTCAGTAAGACAGTAAGACAGTACTAAACCATGTGTAAGAGGTCAGTAAGACAGTACTAAACCATGTGTAAGCGGTCAGTAAGACAGTAAGACAGTACTAAACCATGTGTAAGAGGTCAGTAAGACAGTACTAAACCATGTGTAAGAGGTCAGTAAGACAATACTAAACCATGTGTAAGCGGTCAGTAAGACAGTAAGACAATATTGAACCATGTGTAAGCGGTCAGTAAGACAGTAAGACAGTACTAAACCATGTGTAAGCGGTCAGTAAGACAGTAAGACAGTACTAAACCATGTGTAAGCGGTCAGTAAGACAGTACTAAACCATGTGTAAGCGGTCAGTCTGACAGTAAGACAGTACTAAACCATGTGTAAGAGGTCAGTAAGACAGTAAGACAGTACTAAACCATGTGTAAGCGGTCAGTAAGACAGTAAGACAGTACTAAACCATGTGTCAGCGGGCAGTCTGACAGTAAGACAGTACTAAACCATGTGTAAGAGGTCAGTAAGACAGTAAGACAGTACTAAACCATGTGTAAGCGGTCAGTCTGACAGTAAGACAATACTAAACCATGTGTAAGAGGTCAGTAAGACAGTACTAAACCATGTGTAAGAGGTCAGTAAGACAGTACTAAACCATGTGTAAGCGGTCAGTCTGACAGTAAGACAGTGCTAAACCATGTGTAAGAGGTCAGTAAGACAGTACTAAACCATGTGTCAGCGGTCAGTAAGACAGTAAGACAGTACTAAACCATGTGTAAGCGGTCAGTAAGACAGTAAGACAGTACTAAACCATGTGTAAGCAGTCAGTAAGACAGTAAGACAGTACTAAACCATGTGTCAGCGGTCAGTAAGACAGTAAGACAGTACTAACAACGTGTCAGCAGTCAGTGGGACAATAAGACAGTATTAACCATGTGTCAGCGGTCAGTAAGACAGTACTAAACCATGTGTAAGCAGTCAGTAAGACAGTAAGACAGTACTAAACCATGTGTAAGCGGTCAGTAAGACAGTAAGACAGTACTAAACCATGTGTAAGCAGTCAGTAAGACAGTACTAAACCATGTGTAAGCAGTCAGTAAGACAGTAAGACAGTACTAAACCATGTGTAAGAGGTCAGTAAGACAGTACTAAACCATGTGTAAGCAGTCAGTAAGACAGTAAGACAGTACTAAACCATGTGTAAGAGGTCAGTAAGACAGTACTAAACCATGTGTAAGAGGTCAGTAAGACAGTACTAAACCATGTGTAAGCGGTCAGTAAGACAGTAAGACAGTACTAAACCATGTGTAAGCGGTCAGTAAGACAGTAAGACAGTACTAAACCATGTGTAAGCGGTCAGTAAGACAGTAAGACAGTACTAAACCATGTGTAAGCGGTCAGTAAGACAGTAAGACAGTACTAAACCATGTGTAAGAGGTCAGTAAGACAGTAAGACAGTACTAAACCATGTGTAAGCGGTCAGTAAGACAGTAAGACAGTACTAAACCATGTGTAAGCGGTCAGTAAGACAGTACTAAGCCATGTGTAAGCAGTCAGTAAGACAGTAAGACAGTACTAAACCATGTGTAAGAGGTCAGTAAGACAGTACTAAACCATGTGTAAGAGGTCAGTAAGACAGTACTAAACCATGTGTAAGCGGTCAGTAAGACAGTAAGACAGTACTAAACCATGTGTAAGCGGTCAGTAAGACAGTAAGACAGTACTAAACCATGTGTAAGAGGTCAGTAAGACAGTACTAAACCATGTGTAAGCGGTCAGTAAGACAGTAAGACAGTACTAAACCATGTGTAAGAGGTCAGTAAGACAGTACTAAACCATGTGTAAGAGGTCAGTAAGACAATACTAAACCATGTGTAAGTGGTCAGTAAGACAGTAAGACAATACTAAACCATGTGTAAGCGGTCAGTAAGACAGTAAGACAGTACTAAACCATGTGTAAGCGGTCAGTAAGACAGTAAGACAGTACTAAACCATGTGTAAGCGGTCAGTAAGACAGTACTAAACCATGTGTAAGCGGTCAGTCTGACAGTAAGACAGTACTAAACCATGTGTAAGAGGTCAGTAAGACAGTAAGACAGTACTAAACCATGTGTAAGCGGTCAGTAAGACATTAAGACAGTACTAAACCATGTGTCAGCGGTTAGTAAGACAGTAAGACAGTACTAAACCATGTGTCAGCGGTCAGTCTGACAGTAAGACAGTACTAAACCATGTGTAAGCGGTCAGTAAGACAGTAAGACAGTACTAAACCATGTGTAAGCGGTCAGTAAGACAGTAAGACAGTACTAAACCATGTGTAAGCGGTCAGTAAGACAGTAAGACAGTACTAAACCATGTGTAAGAGGTCAGTAAGACAGTAAGACAGTACTAAACCATGTGTAAGAGGTCAGTAAGACAGTAAGACAGTACTAAACCATGTGTAAGCGGTCAGTAAGACAGTAAGACAGTACTAAACCATGTGTAAGCGGTCAGTAAGACAGTAAGACAGTACTAAACCATGTGTAAGCGGTCAGTAAGACAGTACTAAACCATGTGTAAGCGGTCAGTAAGACAGTAAGACAGTACTAAACCATGTGTAAGCGGTCAGTAAGACAGTAAGACAGTACTAAACCATGTGTAAGCGGTCAGTAAGACAGTATGACAGTACTAAACCATGTGTAAGCGGTCAGTAAGACAGTAAGACAGTACTAAACCATGTGTAAGCGGTCAGTAAGACAGTAAGACAGTACTAAACCATGTGTAAGAGGTCAGTAAGACAGTAAGACAGTACTAAACCATGTGTAAGAGGTCAGTAAGACAGTAAGACAGTACTAAACCATGTGTAAGCGGTCAGTAAGACAGTAAGACAGTACTAAACCATGTGTAAGCGGTCAGTAAGACAGTACTAAACCATGTGTAAGCGGTCAGTCTGACAGTAAGACAGTACTAAACCATGTGTAAGAGGTCAGTCTGACAGTAAGACAGTACTAAACCATGTGTAAGCGGTCAGTAAGACAGTAAGACAGTACTAAACCATGTGTAAGCGGTCAGTAAGACAGTAAGACAGTACTAAACCATGTGTAAGAGGTCAGTAAGACAGTACTAAACCATGTGTAAGAGGTCAGTAAGACTGTAAGACAGTACTAAACCATGTGTAAGAGGTCAGGAAGACAGTAAGACAGTACTAAACCATGTGTCAGCGGTCAGTAAGACAGTAAGACAGTACTAAACCATGTGTAAGCGGTCAGGAAGACAGTAAGACAGTACTAAACCATGTGTAAGCGGTCAGGAAGACAGTAAGACAGTACTAAACCATGTGTAAGAGGTCAGTAAGACAGTAAGACAGTACTAAACCATGTGTAAGCGGTCAGTAAGACAGTACTAAACCATGTGTCAGCGGTCAGTAAGAAAGTAAGACAGTACTAAACCATGTGTAAGAGGTCAGTAAGACAGTAAGACAGTACTAAACCATGTGTAAGCGGTCAGTAAGACAGTACTAAACCATGTGTAAGCGGTCAGTAAGACAGTAAGACAGTACTAAACCATGTGTAAGAGGTCAGTAAGACAGTAAGACAGTACTAAACCATGTGTAAGAGGTCAGTAAGACAGTAAGACAGTACTAAACCATGTGTAAGCGGTCAGTAAGACATTAAGACAGTACTAAACCATGTGTCAGCGGTTAGTAAGACAGTAAGACAGTACTAAACCATGTGTCAGCGGTCAGTCTGACAGTAAGACAGTACTAAACCATGTGTAAGCGGTCAGTAAGACAGTAAGACAGTACTAAACCATGTGTAAGCGGTCAGTAAGACAGTAAGACAGTACTAAACCATGTGTAAGCGGTCAGTAAGACAGTAAGACAGTACTAAACCATGTGTAAGAGGTCAGTAAGACAGTAAGACAGTACTAAACCATGTGTAAGAGGTCAGTAAGACAGTAAGACAGTACTAAACCATGTGTAAGCGGTCAGTAAGACAGTAAGACAGTACTAAACCATGTGTAAGCGGTCAGTAAGACAGTAAGACAGTACTAAACCATGTGTAAGAGGTCAGTAAGACAGTACTAAACCATGTGTAAGCGGTCAGTAAGACAGTAAGACAGTACTAAACCATGTGTAAGCGGTCAGTAAGACAGTAAGACAGTACTAAACCATGTGTAAGCGGTCAGTAAGACAGTATGACAGTACTAAACCATGTGTAAGCGGTCAGTAAGACAGTAAGACAGTACTAAACCATGTGTAAGCGGTCAGTAAGACAGTAAGACAGTACTAAACCATGTGTAAGAGGTCAGTAAGACAGTAAGACAGCACTAAACCATGTGTAAGAGGTCAGTAAGACAGTAAGACAGTACTAAACCATGTGTAAGCGGTCAGTAAGACAGTAAGACAGTACTAAACCATGTGTAAGCGGTCAGTAAGACAGTACTAAACCATGTGTAAGCGGTCAGTCTGACAGTAAGACAGTACTAAACCATGTGTAAGAGGTCAGTCTGACAGTAAGACAGTACTAAACCATGTGTAAGCGGTCAGTAAGACAGTAAGACAGTACTAAACCATGTGTAAGCGGTCAGTAAGACAGTAAGACAGTACTAAACCATGTGTAAGAGGTCAGTAAGACAGTACTAAACCATGTGTAAGAGGTCAGTAAGACTGTAAGACAGTACTAAACCATGTGTAAGAGGTCAGGAAGACAGTAAGACAGTACTAAACCATGTGTCAGCGGTCAGTAAGACAGTAAGACAGTACTAAACCATGTGTAAGCGGTCAGGAAGACAGTAAGACAGTACTAAACCATGTGTAAGCGGTCAGGAAGACAGTAAGACAGTACTAAACCATGTGTAAGAGGTCAGTAAGACAGTAAGACAGTACTAAACCATGTGTAAGCGGTCAGTAAGACAGTACTAAACCATGTGTCAGCGGTCAGTAAGAAAGTAAGACAGTACTAAACCATGTGTAAGAGGTCAGTAAGACAGTAAGACAGTACTAAACCATGTGTAAGCGGTCAGTAAGACAGTACTAAACCATGTGTAAGCGGTCAGTAAGACAGTAAGACAGTACTAAACCATGTGTAAGAGGTCAGTAAGACAGTAAGACAGTACTAAACCATGTGTAAGCGGTCAGTAAGACAGTAAGACAGTACTAAACCATGTGTAAGCGGTCAGTAAGACAGTACTAAACCATGTGTAAGCGGTCAGTCTGACAGTAAGACAGTACTAAACCATGTGTAAGAGGTCAGTAAGACAGTAAGACAGTACTAAACCATGTGTAAGCGGTCAGTAAGACATTAAGACAGTACTAAACCATGTGTCAGCGGTTAGTAAGACAGTAAGACAGTACTAAACCATGTGTCAGCGGTCAGTCTGACAGTAAGACAGTACTAAACCATGTGTAAGCGGTCAGTAAGACAGTAAGACAGTACTAAACCATGTGTAAGCGGTCAGTAAGACAGTAAGACAGTACTAAACCATGTGTAAGCGGTCAGGAAGACAGTAAGACAGTACTAAACCATGTGTAAGAGGTCAGTAAGACAGTAAGACAGTACTAAACCATGTGTAAGAGGTCAGTAAGACAGTACTAAACCATGTGTAAGCGGTCAGTAAGACAGTAAGACAGTACTAAACCATGTGTAAGCGGTCAGTAAGACAGTAAGACAGTACTAAACCATGTGTCAGCGGTCAGTAAGACAGTAAGACAGTACTAAACCATGTGTAAGAGGTCAGTCTGACAGTAAGACAGTACTAAACCATGTGTAAGAGGTCAGTAAGACAGTAAGACAGTACTAAACCATGTGTAAGAGGTCAGTCTGACAGTAAGACAGTACTAAACCATGTGTAAGAGGTCAGTAAGACAGTAAGACAGTACTAAACCATGTGTAAGAGGTCAGTAAGACAGTAAGACAATACTAAACCATGTGTAAGCGGTCAGTAAGACAGTAAGACAGTACTAAACCATGTGTAAGAGGTCAGTAAGACAGTAAGACAGTACTAAACCATGTGTAAGAGGTCAGTCTGACAGTAAGACAGTACTAAACCATGTGTAAGAGGTCAGTAAGACAGTAAGACAGTACTAAACCATGTGTAAGAGGTCAGGAAGACAGTAAGACAGTACTAAACCATGTGTCAGCGGTCAGTAAGACAGTAAGACAGTACTAAACCATGTGTAAGCGGTCAGGAAGACAGTAAGACAGTACTAAACCATGTGTAAGCGGTCAGGAAGACAGTAAGACAGTACTAAACCATGTGTAAGAGGTCAGTAAGACAGTAAGACAGTACTAAACCATGTGTAAGCGGTCAGTAAGACAGTAAGACAGTACTAAACCATGTGTAAGCGGTCAGTAAGACAGTAAGACAGTACTAAACCATGTGTAAGCGGTCAGTAAGACAGTACTAAACCATGTGTAAGCGGTCAGTCTGACAGTAAGACAGTACTAAACCATGTGTAAGAGGTCAGTCTGACAGTAAGACAGTACTAAACCATGTGTAAGAGGTCAGTAAGACAGTAAGACAGTACTAAACCATGTGTAAGAGGTCAGTAAGACAGTATGACAGTACTAAACCATGTGTAACCGGTCAGTAAGACAGTAAGACAGTACTAAACCATGTGTAACCGGTCAGTAAGACAGTAAGACAGTACTAAACCATGTTTAAGCGGTCAGTAAGACAGTAAGACAGTACTAAACCATGTGTCAGCGGTCAGTAAGACAGTAAGACAGTAAGACAGTAAGACAGTACTAAACCATGTGTAAGAGGTCAGTAAGACAGTAAGACAGTACTAAACCATGTGTAAGAGGTCAGTAAGACAGTAAGACAGTACTAAACCATGTGTAAGAGGTCAGTAAGACAGTACTAAACCATGTGTAAGCGGTCAGTAAGACAGTAAGACAGTACTAAACCATGTGTAAGCGGTCAGTAAGACAGTAAGACAGTACTAAACCATGTGTCAGCGGTCAGTAAGACAGTAAGACAGTACTAAACCATGTGTAAGCGGTCAGTAAGACAGTACTAAACCATGTGTAAGAGGTCAGTAAGACAGTAAGACAGTACTAAACCATGTGTAAGCGGTCAGTAAGACAGTAAGACAGTACTAAACCATGTGTAAGCGGTCAGTAAGACAGTACTAAACCATGTGTCAGCGGTCAGTAAGACAGTACTAAACCATGTGTAAGAGGTCAGTAAAACAGTAAGACAGTACTAAACCATGGGTAAGAGGTCAGTAAGACAGTAAGACAGTACTAAACCATGTGTAAGCGGTCAGTAAGACAGTAAGACAGTACTAAACCATGTGTAAGCGGTCAGTAAGACAGTACTAAACCATGTGTAAGAGGTCAGTAAGACAGTAAGACAGTACTAAACCATGTGTAAGAGGTCAGTAAGACAGTAAGACAGTACTAAACCATGTGTAAGCGGTCAGTCTGACAGTAAGACAGTAAGACAGTACAAACAATGTGTCAGCAGTCAGTGGGACAGTAAGACAGTACTAAACCATGTGTCAGCGGTCAGTCTGACAGTAAGACAGTACTAAACCATGTGTCAGCGGTCATTCTGACCTGAGCAATAGAAGAGTTTGATGAGCTGAAGATTTCCCTGACGTCACGTGGCACGGGTTTTCTCCTCTTCCTCAGGGAGAGTGTGTAGGAGTCAAGTCTCCTCTGGACGGCTGCGGCCTGCGTACGGGTCAGAGTGGACAGCAGTATGGCCTGGTCAACATCCTGGTCCTCACTGTCTCTGTCTCTGTCCCTGTCTCTGTCTGGTCTCTGCTGCTGCTGTCTGATCAGAGTGGACAGACCGGCATCCTGCAGCCACCGCTCTTCCTGCTCCCCCTCTGGAACAGCAATACAATACAACTTTATTAAACATGACTTTAAACACATAGTTTTAGTCATTACACAGACTCATCTACCTGCTCCCCCTCTGGAACAACAATACAACTTTATTAAACATGACTTTAAACACATAGTTTTAGTCATTACACAGACTCATCTACCTGCTCCCCCTCTGGAACAACAATACAATACAACTTTATTAAACATGACTTTAAACACATAGTTTTAGTCATTACACAGACTCATCTACCTGCTCCCCCTCTGGAACAAAAATACATCTATCTAGTCATTACATAATAGCTTCATCACAGAGCCTATACAGAGTTCTCCCTAGGTGGCGCTAATGAGTCATTCTAGGGGAGGGCTGGGAGATTTAACACCTTCAAGAATAACCAATAAACTAGCAGACACAGTGATTAAATTAATACATTTAAATGAATTCATATTTAAACATTTTCTCACAGTATTTTTCCTAGAATTATCCTGGTAATTTCATTTTTCAATGGTCAACAGAACATGGACTATAGTTATGAGGGCCAGACTAGAGCAATTCCTGTAATTCACAGTGTGTGTGTGTGTGTGTGTGTGTGTGTGTGTGTGTGTGTGTGTGTGTGTGTGTGTGTGTGTGTGTGTGTGTGTGTGTGTGTGTGTGTGTGTGTGTGTGTGGACACACCTACTCATTCTAGGGTTTTCATTTATTTGAATTGTTTGACACTTTTTGTGGTTACCACATGATTCCATATGTGTTTTTTCATAGTTTTGATGTTTTCACTACTATTCTACAATGTTGAAAATAGTAAAAAGAAAAGAAAAACCCTTGAATGAGTAGGTGTCCAAACTTTTGAATGGTACTGTATATTTTATTTGTTTTACATAGTGGAGCAGCTCAGTCTACAAGGTGGGGCAGTGCAGCTCAGTCTACAAGGTGGGGCAGTGCAGCTCATTCTACAAGGTGGGGCAGTGCAGCTCAGTCTACAAGGTGGGGCAGTGCAGCTCAGTCTACAAGGTGGGGCAGTGCAGCTCATTCTACAAGGTGGGGCAGTGCAGCTCATTCTACAAGGTGGGGCAGTGCAGCTCATTCTACAAGGTGGGGCAGTGCAGCTCAGTCTACAAGGTGGGGCAGTGCAGCTCAGTCTACAAGGTGGGGCAGTGCAGCTCATTCTACAAGGTGGGGCAGTGCAGCTCAGTCTACAAGGTGGGGCAGTGCAGCTCATTCTACAAGGTGGGGTAGTGCAGCTCAGTCTACAAGGTGGGGCAGTGTAGCTCAGTCTACAAGGTGGGGCAGTGCAGCTCAGTCTACAAGGTGGGGCAGTGTAGCTCAGTTTACAAGGTGGGGCAATGCAGCTCAGTCTACAAGGTGGGGCAGTGCAGCTCAGTCTACAAGGTGGGGCAGTGCAGCTCAGTCTACAAGGTGGGGCAGTGCAGCTCAGTCTACAAGGTGGGGCAGTGCAGCTCAGTCTACAAGGTGGGGCAGTGCAGCTCAGTCTACAAGGTGGGGCAGTGCAGCTCAGTCTACAAGGTGGGGCAGTGCAGCTCATTCTACAAGGTGGGGTAGTGCAGCTCAGTCTACAAGGTGGGGCAGTGTAGCTCAGTCTACAAGGTGGGGCAATGCAGCTCAGTCTACAAGGTGGGGCAGTGCAGCTCAGTCTACAAGGTGGGGCAGTGCAGCTCAGTCTACAAGGTGGGGCAGTGCAGCTCAGTCTACAAGGTGGGGCAGTGCAGCTCATTCTACAAGGTGGGGTAGTGCAGCTCAGTCTACAAGGTGGGGCAGTGTAGCTCAGTCTACAAGGTGGGGCAGTGCAGCTCAGTCTATAAGGTGGGGCAGTGCAGCTCAGTCTACAAGGTGGGGTAGTGCAGCTCAGTCTACAAGGTGGGGCAGTGTAGCTCAGTTTACAAGGTGGGGCAATGCAGCTCAGTCTACAAGGTGGGGCAGTGCAGCTCAGTCTACAAGGTGGGGCAGTGCAGCTCAGTCTACAAGGTGGGGCAGTACAGCTCAGTCAACAAGGTGGGGCAGTGCAGCTCAGTCTACAAGGTGGGGCAGTGCAGCTCAGTCTACAAGGTGGGGCAGTGCAGCTCAGTCTACAAGGTGGGGCAGTGCAGCTCAGTCTACAAGGTGGGGCAGTGCAGCTCAGTCTACAAGGTGGGGCAGTGCAGCTCAGTCTACAAGGTGGGGCAGTGCAGCTTTTACATTATTTGGGGAGAACCCTGCTTTACATACTGCGTACTTGTACATGTGTGTATGTATGTGTGTGTGTGTGTGT
Source organism: Salvelinus fontinalis (assembly GCF_029448725.1). Classification (NCBI taxonomy): domain Eukaryota; kingdom Metazoa; phylum Chordata; class Actinopteri; order Salmoniformes; family Salmonidae; genus Salvelinus; species Salvelinus fontinalis. The sequence continues at coordinate 76,559,467 of NC_074667.1, forward strand.
GTACTTTTGTACATGCATGTGACTGTTCACATTATACTATTACCTGCAGTTCCATGCATTGCATTTGTATCTTCTGTGTAACGACTAAGACTGGATCTTATAGAGGGAAAGTACATTGTAACATTGCGGTTCTATACAGAGCACACACATTCACATACACCCCCCCCCCCCCCCCCCCCCCCCCACACACACACACACACACACACACACACACACACACACACACACACACACACACACACACACACACACACACACACACACACACACACACACACACACACACACACACACACACACACACACACACACACACACGGTTCAACACAACTCGCCAAAAAACAACAGGCAACACAATAACAACCAATTCTCACTGTTTATATTAAGACAATAGACTCATGCAGGTAATCGACTGACTTACACACAACTCTTCTGTCTCTGTTCTTACCTTCAGAGTGTCTGGAGTCTCGTCTGGCGCTGTCAGTGTCAAGGTCAGTGTATCCGCTTCCCTGGCTACGTATGGTCTCCACCTCGCTCCAGAAGGAGTCCAGACACAGTTTGTCCGGGTGCTGTTGTTGATCCTGGTGGGATGCTATACAATGTTCAGCTGCAGCTTGGTCCTGGTATCTTGGCCTGGCCCAGGGCTCACCGTTCATCTCGGAGGGACTGGGGCTCCTGACAACCAGATAGACAGGAGGAAACAACAAAACATCCAAGATAAACGGAGACGGGAGAATAATAGAGAGACGAGGGATCCAGATTCCACAGAGATGGAGAGACAAAAGCTGGAGGAGGGATGCAGGGCGGGAGGGAGGGAGGGAAGGAGGCAGGGCCTGAGGGAGGAGAGGGAGAGTGTGGACTGGATGGACACAAAGACTCCGGTTTCCATTGTTCTCAATAATACTGGCCCGGGGGTGTGATACTGTGTGTGGCCAGTAGATGTCACTGTGGCGCTGTTTCCACCCAATTTTCTCCAGGCTTTAAAAAAAAAATCTAAATGAGATTCAAATAATCCATTGATTGTGGTTGCATAATATTCAACACACTGTTAACATAATGAACGCCTTGACAAGTTCCATAGAAAATGTTATAACCTAATCTCCTAATAACCTAAGGATTCAGTATCTCAGTATCTCCACTTGCACATTCATCTTCTGCACATCTACCATTCCAGTGTTTAATTGCTAAATTGTAATTACTTCGCCACCATGGCCTATTTATTGCCTCACCTCCCTTATCCTACCTCATTTGCACACGCTGTAAATATACTTTTTATTTTGTGTTATTGATTGTATGTTTGTTTATTCCATGTGTAACTCCGTGTTGTTTGTGTCGAATTGCTTTGCTTTATCTTGGCCAGGTCGCAATTGTAAATCAGAACTTGTTCTCAACTAGCCTACCTGGTTAAATAAAGGTGAAATAAAATGTAAAAAATTTAATTCAGAGTTACATCCCTTGACTAATAATTGTGCTGGTCGTTCCAGTCTGCTGTGTAGAGCGTACAGACAGGTAGTCATTATTCTCAATTAACAGAGAAACAGAGACATAAGGCCTGAGGCGACACAATGAGGGTGGACAGTGGAAGTATGTTCCCTGACTGATCCCTCACAGGATCAGAATGTGTTTTCCAGTTCTATCAAACCTTCTCTCCTAGTCAGCAGAGAAGTATCTCTTAGATTCCTGTGTCTATAGGCCTCTCTGACAGTGTGGCATTCTTACGGGGATTAGGTTTATGACTTGAACGATGTTGATGAGTGTCAGAGTCATTTTTCAGACGATGAAATGACAGTCTGAAGTGCCTTAATATCCATGTTCTGTTAGTTTTGACTTGGGTCCTTAAACCAAAACAGCTAGTACTGTTTCCTCTCACAATGTCTCTTTGTGATTTACTTTCACAGTTTGCACTGTAGTTTACTGTAGTTTTGTGTCAACATTTCTACTGTAGCTTCCTGTAGTTTTGCTTCAGTTTGAACTGTAGTTTCCTGTAGTTTTGTTTCACAGTTTCTACTGTAGCTTCCTGTAGTTTTGTTTCACAGTTTCTACTGTAGTTTCCTGTAGTTTAGTTTGCAATCAGTTATAGTGAGGTGGAAATGTTCCTACTTCTTCTCTTGATAGCCTAGTCATTGAGGAACGTTGATAAAACCATCTACTCAGCCCTTTGACATGCTAAACGGGTCCAGCCGAGGCCTATACAGGGCAGGGTGACTGGCCGTTATTGCCCATTTCTGTAACCTGTTTAAAAAGCTCCTTAAAACAATGTGGAAATAAACAGATAATCCCTTGATATCAGAACGGGCTCACAGATCGACAACAGTCAAAACAACTGTTATAAATAAAAACAAATAAAAACAAATAAAACAATAACACAACTGTTATAGAACACATAACACAACTGTTATAGAACACATAACACAACTGTTATAGAACACGAACAGAACATATAATATCAAAACAAATGTGTTGTATTTTATGATATTTAATGGTCACATACCGTAACCTTCCAGATAAAATCATAAGAACAGAATGAAGCCTCATAAATCACACAACAGCTGCAGCTGACACGCATGCCCCACAGAACTAAGTCCTACAGACAAAATAGGCTCAGCAATATATATACCCTGCTTCCACAGTCAGTCAACCATCAGGAAACTACTGTTGATGAATTCTAACCCGTATTGATAGTGAGACAGTACTGTGCCATGGAGTGAGGCATACAGTATGTATAAGGGTTGCATAACTCAAGAAGTCACACAAATCTCTCCTGATTTACTCTAGTCTGAGTGAAGCCTGTGATCTGAAGTTAAGAGCCTTCCCCAAGTCAGTAGTCAGCAGATCCAGAATCATATAGTCCAGTCCACTGCACCTACATACCTGTCGGTAACGTGGGAGGTTGATTTGGATCCCAGCCTACTGAAGGAGCAGTGGGTGGTTCCGAGCTTCAGCCCGTTCAGCCGTGTGTGGGGTAGAAAATGGCTGGTGGTTCTGGAGATAGGAGGGAGCCTGTTCGCTACCTCCATTCTCAATCAGTGCTTCAGGGCTTTTACGAGTCCTTAAGTATCTCTCTTTTGTTTTCCACTCTCTCTAGTCAAAAATAAGATTCCAGTGCTCGAGGGCTTTTACGAGTCCTTAAGTATCTCTCTTTTGTTTTCCACTCTCTCTAGTCAAAAATAAGATTCCAGTGCTCGAGGGCTTTTAACGGCAGAGTGCACGTTGTGTACATGTATGTAAGGTGACGGGTGAAGGAATGCTGTGTTTGTGTGAGGTGACGAATGAAGGAATGCTGTGTGTGTGTGATGGTGGCTAGTCATCAACACCTAGTTGTGTCCTTCCTCTGAGGACACACCCTGTAATCCTGGTCTCTGATTAAATCCTAGATCTGGCCTCCACAACCCACCTGACTGGAGTGGATTAGCAATACTAATACACATTAGTGTATCACACATGTATTTACTTATGGGTGGTCCTTAGACTTGAACCCTCTATTCTGCCACTGCACTCAGAAGACTACATATACTGGCATGGCATGGGTCCTCAGATCCTCAAAAGGTTTTACAGCTGCACCATCGAGAGCATCCTGACGGGTTGCATCACTGTCTGGTATGGCATCTGCTCGGCCTCCGACCGCAAGGCACTACAGAGGGTAGTGCGTACGGCCCAGTACATCACCGGGGCCAAGTTACCTGCCATCCAGGACCTCTACATCAGGCGGTGTCAGATGAAGACCCTAAAAATTGTCAAAGACTCCAGCCACCCTAGTCATAGACTGTTCTCTCTGCCACGCTGCTGCTACTCTCTGTTATTATCTATACATAGCCAATTTAATAACTCTACCTACATGTACATAATTACTTCAATTACCTCGACACCGGTGCCCCTGCACATTGACACATTGACTCTGTACCGGTACCGGCTGTATATAACCTGCACATTGACTCTGTATCGGTACCGGCTGTATATAACCTCCACATTGACTCTGTACCTGTACCCCCTGTATATAGCCTCCATATTGACTCTGTACCGGTACCCCCTGTATATAGCCTCCATATTGACTCTGTACCGGTACACCCTGTATATAGCCTCCACATTGACTCTGTACCTGTACCCCCTGTATATAGCCTCCACAATGACTCTGTACCGGTACCCACTGTATATAGCCTCCACATTGACTCTGTACTGGTACCCCCTGTATATAGCCTCCACATTGACTCTGTACCGGTACCCACTGTATATAGCCTCCACATTGACTCTGTACCTGTACCCCCTGTATATAGCCTCCACATTGACTCTGTACCGGTACTCCCTGTATATAGCCTCCACATTGACTCTGTACCAGTACCCCCTGTATATAGCCTCCTCACATTGACTCTGTACCAGTACCCCCTGTATATAACCTCCACATTGACTCTGTACCAGTACCCCCTGTATATAGCCTCCTCACATTGACTCTGTACCAGTACCCCCTGTATATAGCCTCCACATTGACTCTGTACCAGTACTCCCTGTATATAGCCTCCACATTGACTCTGTACCGGTACCGGCTGTATATAACCTCCACATTGACTCTGTACCGGTACCGGCTGTATATAGCCTCCACATTGACTCTGTACCGGTACCCCCTGTATATAACCTCCACATTGACTCTGTACCGGTACCCCCTGTATATAACCTCCACATTGACTCTGTACCGGTACCCCCTGTATATAGCCTACACACTGACTCTGTACCGGTACCGGCTGTATATAACCTCCACATTGACTCTGTACCGGTACCGGCTGTATATAACCTGCACATTGACACATTGACTCTGTACCGGTACCGGCTGTATATAACCTCCACATTGACTCTGTACCGGTACCCCCTGTATATAACCTCCACATTGACTCTGTACCGGTACCCCCTGTATATAGCCTCCACATTGACTCTGTACCGGTACCCCCTGTATATAGCCTCCACATTGACTCTGTACCAGTACCCCCTGTATATAGCTTCCTCACATTGACTCTGTACCAGTACCCCCTGTATAAAGCCTCCACATTGACTCTGTACCAGTACCCCCTGTATATAGCCTCCACATTGACTCTGTACCGGTACCCCCTGTATATAGCCTCCTCACATTGACTCTGTACCGGTACCCACTGTATATAGCCTCCACATTGACTCTGTACCAGTACCCCCTGTATATAGCCTCCACATTGACTCTGTACCGGTACTCCCTGTATATAACCTCCACATTGACTCTGTACCAGTACCCCCTGTATATAGCATCCACATTGACTCTGTACCGGTACCGGCTGTATATAACCTCCACATTGACTCTGTACCGGTACCGGCTGTATATAACCTCCACATTGACTCTGTACCGGTACCGGCTGTATATAACCTGCACATTGACACATTGACTCTGTACCGGTACCGGCTGTATATAACCTGCACATTGACACATTGACTCTGTACCGGTACCCCCTGTATATAGCCTGCACACTGACTCTGTACCGCTACCGGCTGTATATAACCTCCACATTGACTCGGTACCGGTACCCCCCGTATATAACCTCCACATTGACTCTGTACCGGTACCCCTGTATATAACCTCCACATTGACTCTGTACCTGTACCCCCTGTATATAACCTGCACATTGACACATTGACTCTGTACCGGTACCCCCTGTATATAACCTGCACATTGACTCTGTACCGGTACCCCCTGTATATAGCCTCCACATTGACTCTGTACCGGTACCGGCTGTATATAGCCTCCACATTGACTCTGTACCGGTACCCCCTGTATATAGCCACCTCACATTGACTCTGTACCGGTACCCACTGTATATAGCCTCCACATTGACTCTGTACCAGTACCCCCTGTATATAGCCTCCACATTGACTCTGTACCGGTACTCCCTGTATATAACCTCCACATTGACTCTGTACCAGTACCCCCTGTATATAGCATCCACATTGACTCTGTACCGGTACCGGCTGTATATAACCTCCACATTGACTCTGTACCGGTACCGGCTGTATATAACCTCCACATTGACTCTGTACCGGTACCGGCTGTATATAACCTGCACATTGACACATTGACTCTGTACCGGTACCGGCTGTATATAACCTGCACATTGACACATTGACTCTGTACCGGTACCCCCTGTATATAGCCTGCACACTGACTCTGTACCGCTACCGGCTGTATATAACCTCCACATTGACTCGGTACCGGTACCCCCGGTATATAACCTCCACATTTACTCTGTACCGGTACCCCCTGTATATAACCTCCACATTGACTCTGTACCTGTACCCCCTGTATATAACCTGCACATTGACACATTGACTCTGTACCGGTACCCCCTGTATATAACCTGCACATTGACTCTGTACCGGTACCCCCTGTATATAGCCTCCACATTGACTCTGTACCGGTACCGGCTGTATATAGCCTCCACATTGACTCAGTACCGGTACCCCCTGTATATAACCTCCACATTGACTCTGTACCGGTACTCCCTGTATATAACCTCCACATTGACTCTGTACCAGTACCCCCTGTATATAACCTCCACATTGACTCTGTACCGGTACTCCCTGTATATAACCTCCACATTGACTTTGTACCGGTACCCCCTGTATATAGCCTCCACATTGACTCTGTACCGGTACCCCCTGTATATAACCTCCACATTGACTCTGTACCGGTACTCCCTGTATATAGCCTACACATTGACTCTGTACCGGTACCCCCTGTATATAGCCTCCACATTGACTCAGTACCGGTACCCCCTGTATATAACCTCCACATTGACTCTGTACCGGTATTCCCTGTATATAACCTCCACATTGACTCTGTACCAGTACCCCCTGTATATAACCTCCACATTGACTTTGTACCGGTACCCCCTGTATATAGCCTCCAAATTGACTCTGTACCGGTACCCCCTGTATATAACCTCCACATTGACTCTGTACCGGTACTCCCTGTATATAGCCTACACATTGACTCTGTACCGGTACCCCCTGTATATAGCCTCCACATTGACTTTGTACCGGTACCCCCTGTATATAGCCTCCACATTGACTCTGTACCGGTACCCCCTGTATATAACCTCCACATTGACTCTGTACCGGTACTCCCTGTATATAACCTCCACATTGACTCTGTACCAGTACCCCCTGTATATAGCCTCCACATTGACTCTGTACCGGTACTCCCTGTCTATAACCTCCACATTGACTCTGTACCGGTACCCCCTGTATATAACCTCCACATTGACTCTGTACCGGTACTCCCTGTATATAACCTCCACATTGACTCTGTACCGGTACCCCCTGTATATAACCTCCACATTGACTCTGTACCGGTACCCCCTGTATATAACCTCCACATTGACTCTGTACCGGTACCCCCTGTATATAGCCTCCACATTGACTCTGTACCGGTACTCCCTGTATATAACCTCCACATTGACTCTGTACCGGTACCCCCTGTATATAACCTCCACATTGACTCTGTACCGGTACTCCCTGTATATAACCTCCACATTGACTCTGTACCGGTACCCCCCGTATATAAACTCCACATTGACTCTGTACCGGTACCCCCTGTATATAACCTCCACATTGACTCTGTACCGGTACCCACTGTATATAGCCTCCACATTGACTCTGTACCGGTACCGGCTGTATATAACCTCCACATTGACTCTGTACCGGTACTCTCTGTATATAACCCACATTGACTCTGTACCGGTACCCCTTGTATATAACCTCCACATTGACTGTGTACCGGTACCGGCTGTATATAACCTCCACATTGACTCTGTACCGGTACCCCCTGTATATAGCCTCCACATTGACTCTGTACCGGTACCCCCTGTATACAGCCTACACACTGACTCTGTACCGGTACCGGCTGTATATAACCTCCACATTGACTCTGTACCGGTACTCCCTGTATATAGCCTACACACTGACTCTGTACCGGTACCGGCTGTATATAACCTCCAAATAGACTCTGTACCGGTACTCCCTGTATATAACCTCCACATTGACTCTGCACCAGTACCCCCTGTATATAGCCTCCACATTGACTCTGTACCGGTACTCCCTGTATATAACCTCCACATTGACTCTGTACCGGTACCCCCTGTATATAACCTCCACATTGACTCTGTACCGGTACTCCCTGTATATAACCTCCACATTGACTCTGTACCGGTACCCCCTGTATATAACCTCCACATTGACTCTGTACCGGTACCCCCTGTATATAACCTCCACATTGACTCTGTACCGGTACCCCCTGTATATAGCCTCCACATTGACTCTGTACCGGTACTCCCTGTATATAACCTCCACATTGACTCTGTACCGGTACCCCCTGTATATAACCTATACATTGACTCTGTACCGGTACTCCCTGTATATAACCTCCACATTGACTCTGTACCGGTACCCCCCGTATATAAACTCCGAATTGACTCTGTACCGGTACCCCCTGTATATAACCTCCACATTGACTCTGTACCGGTACCCACTGTATATAGCCTCCAAATTGACTCTGTACCGGTACCGGCTGTATATAACCTCCACATTGACTCTGTACCGGTACTCTCTGTATATAACCCACATTGACTCTGTACCGGTACCCCCTGTATATAACCTCCACATTGACTGTGTACCGGTACCGGCTGTATATAACCTCCACATTGACTCCGTACCGGTACCCCCTGTATATAGCCTCCACATTGACTCTGTACCGGTACCCCCTGTATATAGCCTACACACTGACTCTGTACCGGTACCGACTGTATATAACCTCCACATTGACTCTGTACCGGTACTCCCTGTATATAGCCTACACACTGACTCTGTACCGGTACCGGCTGTATATAACCTCCACATTGACTCTGTACCGGTACTCCCTGTATATAGCCTCCACATTGACTCTGTACCGTAACACCCTGTATATAACCTCCACATTGACTCGGTACCGGTACCGGCTGTATATAACCTCCACATTTACTCTGTACCGGTACCGGCTGTATATAACCTCCACATTGACTCTGTACCGGTACTCCCTGTATATAGCCTACACACTGACTCTGTACCGGTACCCACTGTATATAACCTCCACATTGACTCTGTACCGGTACCCACTGTATATAGCCTCCACATTGACTCTGTACCGGTACCGGCTGTATATAACCTCCACATTGACTCTGTACCGGTACTCCCTGTATATAACCTCCACATTGACTCTGTACCGGTACCCCCTGTATATAACCTCCACATTGACTCTGTACCGGTACCGGCTGTATATAACCTCCACATTGACTCTGTACCGGTACCCCCTGTATATAGCCTCCACATTGACTCTGTACCGGTACCACCCTGTATATAGCCTCCACATTGACTCTGTACTGGTACCACCCTGTATATAGCCTACACACTGACTCTGTACCGGTACCGGCTGTATATAACCTCCACATTGACTCTGTACCGGTACTCCCTGTATATAGCCTACACACTGACTCTGTACCGGTACCGGCTGTATATAACCTCCACATTGACTCTGTACCGGTACTCCCTGTATATAGCCTCCACATTGACTCTGTACCGTAACACCCTGTATATAACCTCCACATTGACTCGGTACCGGTACCGGCTGTATATAACCTCCACATTGACTCTGTACCGGTACCGGCTGTATATAACCTCCACATTGACTCTGTACCGGTACTCCCTTTATATAGCCTACACACTGACTCTGTACCGGTACCGGCTGCATATAAACTCCACATTGACTCTGTACCGGTACCGGCTGTATATAACCTCCACATTGACTCTGTACCGGTACCGACTGTATATAGCCTCCACATTGACTCTGTACCAGTACCCCCTGTATATAGCCTCCTCACATTGACTCTGTACCAGTACCCCCTGTATAAAGCCTCCACATTGACTCTGTACCAGTACCCCCTGTATATAGCCTCCACATTGACTCTGTACCGGTACCCCCTGTATATAGCCTCCTCACATTGACTCTGTACCGGTACCCACTGTATATAGCCTCCACATTGACTCTGTACCAGTACCCCTCTGTATATAGCCTCCACATTGACTCTGTACCGGTACTCCCTGTATATAACCTCCACATTGACTCTGCACCAGTACCCCCTGTATATAGCCTCCACATTGACTCTGTACCGGTACTCCCTGTATATAACCTCCACATTGACTCTGTACCGGTACCCCCTGTATATAACCTCCACATTGACTCTGTACCGGTACTCCCTGTATATAACCTCCACATTGACTCTGTACCGGTACCCCCTGTATATAACCTCCACATTGACTCTGTACCGGTACCCCCTGTATATAACCTCCACATTGACTCTGTACCGGTACCCCCTGTATATAGCCTCCACATTGACTCTGTACCGGTACTCCCTGTATATAACCTCCACATTGACTCTGTACCGGTACCCCCTGTATATAACCTCCACATTGACTCTGTACCGGTACTCCCTGTATATAACCTCCACATTGACTCTGTACCGGTACCCCCCGTATATAAACTCCACATTGACTCTGTACCGGTACCCCCTGTATATAACCTCCACATTGACTCTGTACCGGTACCCACTGTATATAGCCTCCACATTGACTCTGTACCGGTACCGGCTGTATATAACCTCCACATTGACTCTGTACCGGTACTCTCTGTATATAACCCACATTGACTCTGTACCGGTACCCCCTGTATATAACCTCCACATTGACTGTGTACCGGTACCGGCTGTATATAACCTCCACATTGACTCTGTACCGGTACCCCCTGTATATAGCCTCCACATAGACTCTGTACCGGTACCCCCTGTATATAGCCTACACACTGACTCTGTACCGGTACCGGCTGTATATAACCTCCACATTGACTCTGTACCGGTACTCCCTGTATATAGCCTACACACTGACTCTGTACCGGTACCGGCTGTATATAACCTCCACATTGACTCTGTACCGGTACTCCCTGTATATAGCCTCCACATTGACTCTGTACCGTAACACCCTGTATATAACCTCCACATTGACTCGGTACCGGTACCGGCTGTATATAACCTCCACATTTACTCTGTACCGGTACCGGCTGTATATAACCTCCACATTGACTCTGTACCGGTACTCCCTGTATATAGCCTACACACTGACTCTGTACCGGTACCCACTGTATATAACCTCCACATTGACTCTGTACCGGTACCCACTGTATATAGCCTCCACATTGACTCTGTACCGGTACCGGCTGTATATAACGTCCACATTGACTCTGTACCGGTACTCCCTGTATATAACCTCCACATTGACTCTGTACCGGTACCCCCTGTATATAACCTCCACATTGACTCTGTACCGGTACCGGCTGTATATAACCTCCACATTGACTCTGTACCGGTACCCCCTGTATATAGCCTCCACATTGACTCTGTACCGGTACCACCCTGTATATAGCCTCCACATTGACTCTGTACCGGTACTCCCTGTATATAACCTCCACATTGACTCTGTACCAGTACCCCCTGTATATAGCATCCACATTGACTCTGTACCGGTACCGGCTGTATATAACCTCCACATTGACTCTGTACCGGTACCGGCTGTATATAACCTCCACATTGACTCTGTACCGGTACCGGCTGTATATAACCTGCACATTGACACATTGACTCTGTACCGGTACCGGCTGTATATAACCTGCACATTGACACATTGACTCTGTACCGGTACCCCCTGTATATAGCCTGCACACTGACTCTGTACCGCTACCGGCTGTATATAACCTCCACATTGACTCGGTACCGGTACCCCCGGTATATAACCTCCACATTGACTCTGTACCGGTACCCCCTGTATATAACCTCCACATTGACTCTGTACCTGTACCCCCTGTATATAACCTGCACATTGACACATTGACTCTGTACCGGTACCCCCTGTATATAACCTGCACATTGACTCTGTACCGGTACTCCCTGTATATAGCCTCCACATTGACTCTGTACCGTAACACCCTGTATATAACCTCCACATTGACTCGGTACCGGTACCGGCTGTATATAACCTCCACATTTACTCTGTACCGGTACCGGCTGTATATAACCTCCACATTGACTCTGTACCGGTACTCCCTGTATATAGCCTACACACTGACTCTGTACCGGTACCCACTGTATATAACCTCCACATTGACTCTGTACCGGTACCCACTGTATATAGCTTCCACATTGACTCTGTACCGGTACCGGCTGTATATAACCTCCACATTGACTCTGTACCGGTACTCCCTGTATATAACCTCCACATTGACTCTGTACCGGTACCCCCTGTATATAACCTCCACATTGACTCTGTACCGGTACCGGCTGTATATAACCTCCACATTGACTCTGTACCGGTACCCCCTGTATATAGCCTCCACATTGACTCTGTACCGGTACCACCCTGTATATAGCCTCCACATTGACTCTGTACTGGTACCACCCTGTATATAGCCTACACACTGACTCTGTACCGGTACCGGCTGTATATAACCTCCACATTGACTCTGTACCGGTACTCCCTGTATATAGCCTACACACTGACTCTGTACCGGTACCGGCTGTATATAACCTCCACATTGACTCTGTACCGGTACTCCCTGTATATAGCCTCCACATTGACTCTGTACCGTAACACCCTGTATATAACCTCCACATTGACTCGGTACCGGTACCGGCTGTATATAACCTCCACATTGACTCTGTACCGGTACCGGCTGTATATAACCTCCACATTGACTCTGTACCGGTACTCCCTGTATATAGCCTACACACTGACTCTGTACCGGTACCGGCTGCATATAACCTCCACATTGACTCTGTACCGGTACCGGCTGTATATAACCTCCACATTGACTCTGTACCGGTACCGACTGTATATAGCCTCCACATTGACTCTGTACCAGTACCCCCTGTATATAGCCTCCTCACATTGACTCTGTACCAGTACCCCCTGTATAAAGCCTCCACATTGACTCTGTACCAGTACCCCCTGTATATAGCCTCCACATTGACTCTGTACCGGTACCCCCTGTATATAGCCTCCTCACATTGACTCTGTACCGGTACCCACTGTATATAGCCTCCACATTGACTCTCTACCAGTACCCCCTGTATATAGCCTCCACATTGACTCTGTACCGGTACTCCCTGTATATAACCTCCACATTGACTCTGCACCAGTACCCCCTGTATATAGCCTCCACATTGACTCTGTACCGGTACTCCCTGTATATAACCTCCTCATTGACTCTGTACCGGTACCCCCTGTATATAACCTCCACATTGACTCTGTACCGGTACTCCCTGTATATAACCTCCACATTGACTCTGTACCGGTACCCCCTGTATATAACCTCCACATTGACTCTGTACCGGTACCCCCTGTATATAGCCTCCACATAGACTCTGTACCGGTACCCCCTGTATATAGCCTACACACTGACTCTGTACCGGTACCGGCTGTATATAACCTCCACATTGACTCTGTACCGGTACTCCCTGTATATAGCCTACACACTGACTCTGTACCGGTACCGGCTGTATATAACCTCCACATTGACTCTGTACCTGTACCCCCTGTATATAACCTCCACATTGACTGTGTACCGGTACCGGCTGTATATAACCTCCACATTGACTCTGTACCGGTACCCCCTGTATATAGCCTCCACATAGACTCTGTACCGGTACCCCCTGTATATAGCCTACACACTGACTCTGTACCGGTACCGGCTGTATATAACCTCCACATTGACTCTGTACCGGTACTCCCTGTATATAGCCTACACATTGACTCTGTACCGGTACCGGCTGTATATAACCTCCACATTGACTCTGTACCGGTACTCCCTGTATATAGCCTCCACATTGACTCTGTACCGTAACACCCTGTATATAACCTCCACATTGACTCGGTACCGGTACCGGCTGTATATAACCTCCACATTTACTCTGTACCGGTACCGGCTGTATATAACCTCCACATTGACTCTGTACCGGTACTCCCTGTATATAGCCTACACACTGACTCTGTACCGGTACCCACTGTATATAACCTCCACATTGACTCTGTACCGGTACCCACTGTATATAGCCTCCACATTGACTCTGTACCGGTACCGGCTGTATATAACGTCCACATTGACTCTGTACCGGTACTCCCTGTATATAACCTCCACATTGACTCTGTACCGGTACCCCCTGTATATAACCTCCACATTGACTCTGTACCGGTACCGGCTGTATATAACCTCCACATTGACTCTGTACCGGTACCCCCTGTATATAGCCTCCACATTGACTCTGTACCGGTACCACCCTGTATATAGCCTCCACATTGACTCTGTACCGGTACTCCCTGTATATAACCTCCACATTGACTCTGTACCAGTACCCCCTGTATATAGCATCCACATTGACTCTGTACCGGTACCGGCTGTATATAACCTCCACATTGACTCTGTACCGGTACCGGCTGTATATAACCTCCACATTGACTCTGTACCGGTACCGGCTGTATATAACCTGCACATTGACACATTGACTCTGTACCGGTACCGGCTGTATATAACCTGCACATTGACACATTGACTCTGTACCGGTACCCCCCTGTATATAGCCTGCACACTGACTCTGTACCGCTACCGGCTGTATATAACCTCCACATTGACTCGGTACCGGTACCCCCGGTATATAACCTCCACATTGACTCTGTACCGGTACCCCCTGTATATAACCTCCACATTGACTCTGTACCTGTACCCCCTGTATATAACCTGCACATTGACACATTGACTCTGTACCGGTACCCCCTGTATATAACCTGCACATTGACTCTGTACCGGTACTCCCTGTATATAGCCTCCACATTGACTCTGTACCGTAACACCCTGTATATAACCTCCACATTGACTCGGTACCGGTACCGGCTGTATATAACCTCCACATTTACTCTGTACCGGTACCGGCTGTATATAACCTCCACATTGACTCTGTACCGGTACTCCCTGTATATAGCCTACACACTGACTCTGTACCGGTACCCACTGTATATAACCTCCACATTGACTCTGTACCGGTACCCACTGTATATAGCCTCCACATTGACTCTGTACCGGTACCGGCTGTATATAACCTCCACATTGACTCTGTACCGGTACTCCCTGTATATAACCTCCACATTGACTCTGTACCGGTACCCCCTGTATATAACCTCCACATTGACTCTGTACCGGTACCGGCTGTATATAACCTCCACATTGACTCTGTACCGGTACCCCCTGTATATAGCCTCCACATTGACTCTGTACCGGTACCACCCTGTATATAGCCTCCACATTGACTCTGTACTGGTACCACCCTGTATATAGCCTACACACTGACTCTGTACCGGTACCGGCTGTATATAACCTCCACATTGACTCTGTACCGGTACTCCCTGTATATAGCCTACACACTGACTCTGTACCGGTACCGGCTGTATATAACCTCCACATTGACTCTGTACCGGTACTCCCTGTATATAGCCTCCACATTGACTCTGTACCGTAACACCCTGTATATAACCTCCACATTGACTCGGTACCGGTACCGGCTGTATATAACCTCCACATTGACTCTGTACCGGTACCGGCTGTATATAACCTCCACATTGACTCTGTACCGGTACTCCCTGTATATAGCCTACACACTGACTCTGTACCGGTACCGGCTGCATATAACCTCCACATTGACTCTGTACCGGTACCGGCTGTATATAACCTCCACATTGACTCTGTACCGGTACCGACTGTATATAGCCTCCACATTGACTCTGTACCAGTACCCCCTGTATATAGCCTCCTCACATTGACTCTGTACCAGTACCCCCTGTATAAAGCCTCCACATTGACTCTGTACCAGTACCCCCTGTATATAGCCTCCACATTGACTCTGTACCGGTACCCCCTGTATATAGCCTCCTCACATTGACTCTGTACCGGTACCCACTGTATATAGCCTCCACATTGACTCTGTACCAGTACCCCCTGTATATAGCCTCCACATTGACTCTGTACCGGTACTCCCTGTATATAACCTCCACATTGACTCTGCACCAGTACCCCCTGTATATAGCCTCCACATTGACTCTGTACCGGTACTCCCTGTATATAACCTCCTCATTGACTCTGTACCGGTACCCCCTGTATATAACCTCCACATTGACTCTGTACCGGTACTCCCTGTATATAACCTCCACATTGACTCTGTACCGGTACCCCCTGTATATAACCTCCACATTGACTCTGTACCGGTACCCCCTGTATATAACCTCCACATTGACTCTGTACCGGTACCCCCTGTATATAGCCTCCACATTGACTCTGTACCGGTACTCCCTGTATATAACCTCCACATTGACTCTGTACCGGTACCCCCTGTATATAACCTCCACATTGACTCTGTACCGGTACTCCCTGTATACAACCTCCACATTGACTCTGTACCGGTACCCCCCGTATATAAACTCCACATTGACTCTGTACCGGTACCCCCTGTATATAACCTCCACATTGACTCTGTACCGGTACCCACTGTATATAGCCTCCACATTGACTCTGTACCGGTACCGGCTGTATATAACCTCCACATTGACTCTGTACCGGTACTCTCTGTATATAACCCACATTGACTCTGTACCGGTACCCCCTGTATATAACCTCCACATTGACTGTGTACCGGTACCGGCTGTATATAACCTCCACATTGACTCTGTACCGGTACCCCCTGTATATAGCCTCCACATAGACTCTGTACCGGTACCCCCTGTATATAGCCTACACACTGACTCTGTACCGGTACCGGCTGTATATAACCTCCACATTGACTCTGTACCGGTACTCCCTGTATATAGCCTACACACTGACTCTGTACCGGTACCGGCTGTATATAACCTCCACATTGACTCTGTACCGGTACTCCCTGTATATAGCCTCCACATTGACTCTGTACCGTAACACCCTGTATATAACCTCCACATTGACTCGGTACCGGTACCGGCTGTATATAACCTCCACATTTACTCTGTACCGGTACCGGCTGTATATAACCTCCACATTGACTCTGTACCGGTACTCCCTGTATATAGCCTACACACTGACTCTGTACCGGTACCCACTGTATATAACCTCCACATTGACTCTGTACCAGTACCCACTGTATATAGCCTCCACATTGACTCTGTACCGGTACCGGCTGTATATAACGTCCACATTGACTCTGTACCGGTACTCCCTGTATATAACCTCCACATTGACTCTGTACCGGTACCCCCTGTATATAACCTCCACATTGACTCTGTACCGGTACCGGCTGTATATAACCTCCACATTGACTCTGTACCGGTACCCCCTGTATATAGCCTCCACATTGACTCTGTACCGGTACCACCCTGTATATAGCCTCCACATTGACTCTGTACCGGTACTCCCTGTATATAACCTCCACATTGACTCTGTACCAGTACCCCCTGTATATAGCATCCACATTGACTCTGTACCGGTACCGGCTGTATATAACCTCCACATTGACTCTGTACCGGTACCGGCTGTATATAACCTCCACATTGACTCTGTACCGGTACCGGCTGTATATAACCTGCACATTGACACATTGACTCTGTACCGGTACCGGCTGTATATAACCTGCACATTGACACATTGACTCTGTACCGGTACCCCCTGTATATAGCCTGCACACTGACTCTGTACCGCTACCGGCTGTATATAACCTCCACATTGACTCGGTACCGGTACCCCCGGTATATAACCTCCACATTGACTCTGTACCGGTACCCCCTGTATATAACCTCCACATTGACTCTGTACCTGTACCCCCTGTATATAACCTGCACATTGACACATTGACTCTGTACCGGTACCCCCTGTATATAACCTGCACATTGACTCTGTACCGGTACCCCCTGTATATAGCCTCCACATTGACTCTGTACCGGTACCGGCTGTATATAGCCTCCACATTGACTCAGTACCGGTACCCTCTGTATATAACCTCCACATTGACTCTGTACCGGTACTCCCTGTATATAACCTCCACATTGACTCTGTACCAGTACCCCCTGTATATAACCTCCACATTGACTCTGTACCGGTACTCCCTGTATATAACCTCCACATTGACTCTGTACCGGTACCCCCTGTATATAGCCTCCACATTGACTCTGTACCGGTACCCCCTGTATATAACCTCCACATTGACTCTGTACCGGTACTCCCTGTATATAGCCTACACATTGACTCTGTACCGGTACCCCCTGTATATAGCCTCCACATTGACTTTGTACCGGTACCCCCTGTATATAGCCTCCACATTGACTCTGTACCGGTACCCCCTGTATATAACCTCCACATTGACTCTGTACCGGTACTCCCTGTATATAACCTCCACATTGACTCTGTACCAGTACCCCCTGTATATAACCTCCACATTGACTCTGTACTGGTACCCCCTGTATATAACCTCCACATTGACTCTGTACCGGTACCCCCTGTATATAACCTCCACATTGACTCTGTACCGGTACTCTCTGTATATAGCCTCCACATTGACTCTGTACCGGTACTCCCTGTATATAACCTCCACATTGACTCTGTACCGGTACCCCCTGTATATAACCTCCACATTGACTCTGTACCGGTACTCCCTGTATATAACCTCCACATTGACTCTGTACCGGTACTCCCTGTATATAACCTCCACATTGACTCTGTACCGGTACCCCCTGTATATAGCCTCCACATTGACTCTGTACCGGTACCCCCTGTATATAACCTCCACATTGACTCTGTACCGGTACTCCCTGTATATAGCCTACACATTGACTCTGTACCGGTACCCCCTGTATATAGCCTCCACATTGACTTTGTACCGGTACCCCCTGTATATAGCCTCCACATTGACTCTGTACCGGTACCCCCTGTATATAACCTCCACATTGACTCTGTACCGGTACCCCCTGTATATAACCTCCACATTGACTCTGTACCGGTACCCCCTGTATATAGCCTCCACATTGACTCTGTACCGGTACTCCCTGTATATAACCTCCACATTGACTCTGTACCGGTACCCCCTGTATATAACCTCCACATTGACTCTGTACCGGTACCGGCTGTATATAACCTCCACATTGACTCTGTACTGGTACCCCCTGTATATAACCTCCACATTGACTCTGTACCAGTACCCCCTGTATATAACCTCCACATTGACTCTGTACCGGTACTCTCTGTATATAGCCTCCACATTGACTCTGTACCGGTACTCCCTGTATATAACCTCCACATTGACTCTGTACCGGTACCCCCTGTATATAACCTCCACATTGACTCTGTACCGGTACCCCCTGTATATAACCTCCACATTGACTCTGTACCGGTACCCCCTGTATATAACCTCCACATTGACTCTGTACCGGTACCCGCTGTATATAACCTCCACATTGACTCTGTACCGGTACCCCCTGTATATAGCCTCCACATTGACTCTGTACCGGTACCACCCTGTATATAGCCTCCACATTGACTCTGTACCGGTACCACCCTGTATATAGCCTACACACTGACTCTGTACCGGTACCGGCTGTATATAACCTCCACATTGACTCTGTACCGGTACTCCCTGTATATAGCCTCCACACTGACTCTGTACCGGTACCGGCTGTATATAACCTCCACATTGACTCTGTACCGGTACTCCCTGTATATAGCCTCCACATTGACTCTGTACCGTAACACCCTGTATATAACCTCCACATTGACTCGGTACCGGTACCGGCTGTATATAACCTCCACATTGACTCTGTACCGGTACCGGCTGTATATAACCTCCACATTGACTCTGTACCGGTACTCCCTGTATATAGCCTACACACTGACTCTGTACCGGTACCGGCTGTATATAACCTCCACATTGACTCTGTACCGGTACCCCCTGTATATAGCCTGCACACTGACTCTGTACCGGTACTCCCTGTATATAGCCTCCACATTGACTCTGTACCGGTACCGACTGTATATAGCCTCCACATTGACTCTGTACCGGTACCGGCTGTATATAACCTCCACATTGACTCTGTACCGGTACTCCCTGTATATAGCCTCCACATTGACTCTGTACCGGTACCGACTGTATATAGCCTCCACATTGACTCTGTACCGGTACCCCCTGTATATAACCTCCACATTGACTCTGTACCGGTACCGGCTGTATATGACCCCGCAATTGTTATTATTCTTATATCGTACATTTTTGTAGGTATTTTATTAAAACTGCATTGTTGGTTAAGGGCTTGTAAGTAAGCATTATCTACACCTGTTGTATTCGGCACGTGACAAATTAAAATGAATTTGATTTGATTTACTGTGTATTCACAGGTGGTGTGATCAAAACACACTTTACGTGTTTGTTTTTCACAGCTAAAGACAATCTCAATCAGCTCAATCCCATAAATCAAAGTGAGGAAGATAGATGTAGGGAAGGTAAATACCTGGTTATTATTACTCTCCATACCTGTGTGAGATGACAGGTTTGAGGAAACCAGGGGAACAGGCTTGTTAGCAATACCTGCCCCCCCCCCCCCTTATCTCGTAAACTCTCCTATTTCACTCTCTCTGCCCCCCCACCACTAAGTTAACATGTGATTAGGCAAACCAAAACAGACAGGCTGAAAGGTGAAAGGGTAATATTATCATGTTGTTTTGTGACTTTATCAACAACAGACCAAGTTAAATAAAACATCTCCTTATGTCAAATGTTGCCTCTACAGTAAACTCAATATTGTTATTAGATAATGCAGACAGCTGAATCATTATTTCAGGCCAAGATGCTTCATCAAAATCAAATGATTTGTCAAATGTTCCCGAATACAAAGCCCTTTCTCAACAATGCAGAGGTAAAAAGTAAGACAAGTTGCTAATAAACATAGAAAATAGGAACACAAGAGATAACAATAACGAGGCTCCATAGTCCATGTGCAGGGGTACGAGGTAGTTGAGGTAATTATGTACATATAGGTAGGGATAAAAGTGATTAGGCAAGCAGGATAGATAATAAACAGAGTAGCAGCAGCGTACGTGGAGTGTGTGTGTGTGTGTGTGTGTGTGTGTGTGTGTGTGTGTGTGTGTGTGTGTGTGTGTGTGTGTGTGTGTGTGTGTGTGTGTGTGTGTGTGTGTGTGTGTGTGTGTGTGTGTGTGTGCAGAGAGTCAGTGCAAAAAAGGATCAACGCAAATAGTCCTTGTAGCCATTTGATGAACTGTTCAGGAGTCTTATGGCTTGGGGTTAGAAGCTGTTCAGGAGTCTTATGGCTTGGGGTTAGAAGCTGTTCAGGAGTCTTATGGCTTGGGGTTAGAAGCTGTTCAGGAGTCTTATGGCTTGGGGTTAGAAGCTGTTCAGGAGTCTTATGGCTTGGGGTTAGAAGCTGTTTAGGAGTCTTATGGCTTGGGGTTAGAAGCTGTTTAGGAGTCTTATGGCTTGGGGTTAGAAGCTGTTCAGGAGTCTTATGGCTTGGGGTTAGAAGCTGTTCAGGAGTCTTATGGCTTGGGGTTAGAAGCTGTTCAGGAGTCTTATGGCTTGGGGTTAGAAGCTGTTCAGGAGTCTTATGGCTTGGGGTTAGAAGCTGTTCAGGAGTCTTATGGCTTGGGGTTAGAAGCTGTTCAGGAGTCTTATGGCTTGGGGTTAGAAGCTGTTCAGGAGTCTTATGGCTTGGGGTTAGAAGCTGTTCAGGAGTCTTATGGCTTGGGGTTAGAAGCTGTTCAGGAGTCTTATGGCTTGGGGTTAGAAGCTGTTCAGGAGTCTTATGGCTTGGGGTTAGAAGCTGTTCAGGAGTCTTATGGCTTGGGGTTAGAAGCTGTTTAGGAGTCTTATGGCTTGGGGTTAGAAGCTGTTTAGGAGTCTTATGGCTTGGGGTTAGAAGCTGTTCAGGAGTCTTATGGCTTGGGGTTAGAAGCTGTTCAGGAGTCTTATGGCTTGGGGTTAGAAGCTGTTCAGGAGTCTTATGGCTTGGGGTTAGAAGCTGTTCAGGAGTCTTATGGCTTGGGGTTAGAAGCTGTTTAGGAGTCTTATGGCTTGGGGTTAGAAGCTGTTTAGGAGTCTTATGGCTTGGGGTTAGAAGCTGTTCAGGAGTCTTATGGCTTGGGGTTAGAAGCTGTTCAGGAGTCTTATGGCTTGGGGTTAGAAGCTGTTCAGGAGTCTTATGGCTTGGGGTTAGAAGCTGTTCAGGAGTCTTATGGCTTGGGGTTAGAAGCTGTTCAGGAGTCTTATGGCTTGGGGTTAGAAGCTGTTCAGGAGTCTTATGGCTTGGGGTTAGAAGCTGTTCAGGAGTCTTATGGCTTGGGGTTAGAAGCTGTTTAGGAGTCTTATGGCTTGGGGTTAGAAGCTGTTTAGGAGTCTTATGGCTTGGGGTTAGAAGCTGTTCAGGAGTCTTATGGCTTGGGGTTAGAAGCTGTTTAGGAGTCTTATGGCTTGGGGTTAGAAGCTGTTCAGGAGTCTTATGGCTTGGGGTTAGAAGCTGTTCAGGAGTCTTATGGCTTGGGGTTAGAAGCTGTTCAGGAGTCTTATGGCTTGGGGTTAGAAGCTGTTCAGGAGTCTTATGGCTTGGGGTTAGAAGCTGTTCAGGAGTCTTATGGCTTGGGGTTAGAAGCTGTTCAGGAGTCTTATGGCTTGGGTAAGAAGCTGTTCAGGAGTCTTATGGCTTGGGGTTAGAAGCTGTTCAGGAGTCTTATGGCTTGGGGTTAGAAGCTGTTCAGGAGTCTTATGGCTTGGGGTTAGAAGCTGTTCAGGAGTCTTATGGCTTGGGGTTAGAAGCTGTTCAGGAGTCTTATGGCTTGGGGTTAGAAGCTGTTCAGGAGTCTTATGGCTTGGGGTTAGAAGCTGTTCAGGAGTCTTATGGCTTGGGGTTAGAAGCTGTTCAGGAGTCTTATGGCTTAGGGTTAGAAGCTGTTCAGGAGTCTTATGGCTTGGGGTTAGAAGCTGTTTAGGAGTCTTATGGCTTGGGGTTAGAAGCTGTTCAGGAGTCTTATGGCTTAGGGTTAGAAGCTGTTCAGGAGTCTTATGGCTTGGGGTTAGAAGCTGTTCAGGAGTCTTATGGCTTGGGGTTAGAAGCTGTTCAGGAGTCTTATGGCTTGGGGTTAGAAGCTGTTCAGGAGTCTTATGGCTTGGGGTTAGAAGCTGTTCAGGAGTCTTATGGCTTGGGGTTAGAAGCTGTTCAGGAGTCTTATGGCTTGGGGTCAGAAGCTGTTCAGGAGTCTTATGGCTTGGGGTTAGAAGCTGTTCAGGAGTCTTATGGCTTGGGGTTAGAAGCTGTTCAGGAGTCTTATGGCTTGGGGTTAGAAGCTGTTCAGGAGTCTTATGGCTTGGGTAAGAAGCTGTTCAGGAGTCTTATGGCTTGGGTAAGAAGCTGTTCAGGAGTCTTATGGCTTGGGATTAGAAGCTGTTCAGGAGTCTTATGGCTTGGGGTTAGAAGCTGTTCAGGAGTCTTATGGCTTGGGGTTAGAAGCTGTTCAGGAGTCTTATGGCTTGGGGTTAGAAGCTGTTTAGGAGTCTTATGGCTTGGGGTTAGAAGCTGTTTAGGAGTCTTATGGCTTGGGGTTAGAAGCTGTTCAGGAGTCTTATGGCTTGGGGTTAGAAGCTGTTCAGGAGTCTTATGGCTTGGGGTTAGAAGCTGTTCAGGAGTCTTATGGCTTGGGGTTAGAAGCTGTTCAGGAGTCTTATGGCTTGGGGTTAGAAGCTGTTCAGGAGTCTTATGGCTTGGGGTTAGAAGCTGTTCAGGAGTCTTATGGCTTGGGGTTAGAAGCTGTTCAGGAGTCTTATGGCTTGGGGTTAGAAGCTGTTTAGGAGTCTTATGGCTTGGGGTTAGAAGCTGTTTAGGAGTCTTATGGCTTGGGGTTAGAAGCTGTTCAGGAGTCTAATGGCTTGGGGTTAGAAGCTGTTTAGGAGTCTTATGGCTTGGGGTTAGAAGCTGTTCAGGAGTCTTATGGCTTGGGGTTAGAAGCTGTTCAGGAGTCTTATGGCTTGGGGTTAGAAGCTGTTCAGGAGTCTTATGGCTTGGGGTTAGAAGCTGTTCAGGAGTCTTATGGCTTGGGGTTAGAAGCTGTTTAGGAGTCTTATGGCTTGGGGTTAGAAGCTGTTTAGGAGTCTTATGGCTTGGGGTTAGAAGCTGTTCAGGAGTCTTATGGCTTGGGGTTAGAAGCTGTTCAGGAGTCTTATGGCTTGGGGTTAGAAGCTGTTCAGGAGTCTTATGGCTTGGGGTTAGAAGCTGTTCAGGAGTCTTATGGCTTGGGGTTAGAAGCTGTTCAGGAGTCTTA
Organism: Salvelinus fontinalis; assembly: GCF_029448725.1. NCBI lineage: Eukaryota > Metazoa > Chordata > Actinopteri > Salmoniformes > Salmonidae > Salvelinus > Salvelinus fontinalis. Next base: position 76,583,930 of record NC_074667.1, read on the forward strand.
TGGCTTGGGGTTAGAAGCTGTTCAGGAGTCTTATGGCTTGGGGTTAGAAGCTGTTCAGGAGTCTTATGGCTTGGGGTTAGAAGCTGTTCAGGAGTCTTATGGCTTGGGGTTAGAAGCTGTTCAGGAGTCTTATGGCTTGGGGTTAGAAGCTGTTCAGGAGTCTTATGGCTTGGGGTTAGAAGCTGTTCAGGAGTCTTATGGCTTGGGGTTAGAAGCTGTTTAGGAGTCTTATGGCTTGGGGTTAGAAGCTGTTTAGGAGTCTTATGGCTTGGGGTTAGAAGCTGTTCAGGAGTCTTATGGCTTGGGGTTAGAAGCTGTTCAGGAGTCTTATGGCTTGGGGTTAGAAGCTGTTCAGGAGTCTTATGGCTTGGGGTTAGAAGCTGTTCAGGAGTCTTATGGCTTGGGGTTAGAAGCTGTTTAGGAGTCTTATGGCTTGGGGTTAGAAGCTGTTTAGGAGTCTTATGGCTTGGGGTTAGAAGCTGTTCAGGAGTCTTATGGCTTGGGGTTAGAAGCTGTTCAGGAGTCTTATGGCTTGGGGTTAGAAGCTGTTCAGGAGTCTTATGGCTTGGGGTTAGAAGCTGTTCAGGAGTCTTATGGCTTGGGGTTAGAAGCTGTTCAGGAGTCTTATGGCTTGGGGTTAGAAGCTGTTCAGGAGTCTTATGGCTTGGGGTTAGAAGCTGTTCAGGAGTCTTATGGCTTGGGGTTAGAAGCTGTTTAGGAGTCTTATGGCTTGGGGTTAGAAGCTGTTTAGGAGTCTTATGGCTTGGGGTTAGAAGCTGTTCAGGAGTCTTATGGCTTGGGGTTAGAAGCTGTTTAGGAGTCTTATGGCTTGGGGTTAGAAGCTGTTCAGGAGTCTTATGGCTTGGGGTTAGAAGCTGTTCAGGAGTCTTATGGCTTGGGGTTAGAAGCTGTTCAGGAGTCTTATGGCTTGGGGTTAGAAGCTGTTCAGGAGTCTTATGGCTTGGGGTTAGAAGCTGTTCAGGAGTCTTATGGCTTGGGGTTAGAAGCTGTTCAGGAGTCTTATGGCTTGGGTAAGAAGCTGTTCAGGAGTCTTATGGCTTGGGGTTAGAAGCTGTTCAGGAGTCTTATGGCTTGGGGTTAGAAGCTGTTCAGGAGTCTTATGGCTTGGGGTTAGAAGCTGTTCAGGAGTCTTATGGCTTGGGGTTAGAAGCTGTTCAGGAGTCTTATGGCTTGGGGTTAGAAGCTGTTCAGGAGTCTTATGGCTTGGGGTTAGAAGCTGTTCAGGAGTCTTATGGCTTGGGGTTAGAAGCTGTTCAGGAGTCTTATGGCTTAGGGTTAGAAGCTGTTCAGGAGTCTTATGGCTTGGGGTTAGAAGCTGTTTAGGAGTCTTATGGCTTGGGGTTAGAAGCTGTTCAGGAGTCTTATGGCTTAGGGTTAGAAGCTGTTCAGGAGTCTTATGGCTTGGGGTTAGAAGCTGTTCAGGAGTCTTATGGCTTGGGGTTAGAAGCTGTTCAGGAGTCTTATGGCTTGGGGTTAGAAGCTGTTCAGGAGTCTTATGGCTTGGGGTTAGAAGCTGTTCAGGAGTCTTATGGCTTGGGGTTAGAAGCTGTTCAGGAGTCTTATGGCTTGGGGTCAGAAGCTGTTCAGGAGTCTTATGGCTTGGGGTTAGAAGCTGTTCAGGAGTCTTATGGCTTGGGGTTAGAAGCTGTTCAGGAGTCTTATGGCTTGGGGTTAGAAGCTGTTCAGGAGTCTTATGGCTTGGGTAAGAAGCTGTTCAGGAGTCTTATGGCTTGGGTAAGAAGCTGTTCAGGAGTCTTATGGCTTGGGATTAGAAGCTGTTCAGGAGTCTTATGGCTTGGGGTTAGAAGCTGTTCAGGAGTCTTATGGCTTGGGGTTAGAAGCTGTTCAGGAGTCTTATGGCCTGGGGTTAGAAGCTGTTCAGGAGTCTTATGGCCTGGGGTTAGAAGCTGTTCAGGAGTCTTATGGCCTGGGGTTAGAAGCTGTTCAGGAGTCTTATGGCTTGGGGTTAGAAGCTGTTCAGGAGTCTTATGGCTTGGGGTTAGAAGCTGTTCAGGAACCTTTTGGTCACAGACTTGGCGCTCCAGTAACACTTGCAGTGCGGTAGCAAAGTGAACAGTCTATGACTTGGGTAGCTGAGGTCTTTGACAATTTTCCTGGCCTTCCTCTGACGCCGCCTGGTATAGAGGTCCTGGATGGCAGGAAGCTCAGCCACAGTGATGTACTGGACCATCCCCACTACCCTCTGTAGCGCCTTGTGGTCAGATACCAAGCAGTTGCCATTTCAAGCGGTGATGCAGCCAGTCAAGTTACTCTCGATGGTGCAGCTGTAGAACTGTTTGAGGATCTCAGGGCCCATGCCAAATCTTTTCATCCTCCAGATGGGGAAGAGGCGTTGTTGTGCCTTCATCACGACTGTGTGTGTGTGGGTGTATCATGTTAAGTCCTCAGTGATGTGGACACCGAGGAACCTAAAGCTCTCCACCCGCTCCACTACAGCCCCGTTGATGTGAATGGGGGCGTGCTCAGCCCTCCATTTCCTGTAGTCCTCGTTCAACTCCTTTGACCTGCTGACGTTGTGGGAGAGGTTGTTGTACCGGCACCATACTGCCAGGTCTCTGACCTCCTCCCTATAGGCTGTCTCGTGTTCATGCTCTTTGATTCAACATTTAATTGACCTTATAGGCTACTGTATGGAAGCAGAGAAGTGGTGAAGCAAGTAGCATATTACACATGCTGTTATAATCAAATCCCCTATTAGTGTTTCTTCCAGGTCTAAAAATAGCCTTATATTTGACACCGGGATTTTTAAGTGGTGAAAACGGGCCTTAAAGGCAAAGCAGTCAAATATCTCAGACCAGAAGGATCCTCAGTAAGTCACAAGGTTGTCAACCACAGGAATATTCCTCTAGAGATTTCAATAGAAAGAGGAACAGTGAAAGTTAACAATCTGATCTGATCGCCAGGCTTCCGCGTTTCACCTCAGGATTCTGGAATGAAAACAACCCGACAAGCCTATACCTATTTTTAAACGTCCCGAGCACCACCAACGCCCACAGCACATGGAGGTAACGTATAATTGTTATACAGGAACTATACATACAGTAAAGATTATGGTCTGAAAACCTTGATACTAACCCTGATAATACTGCACAAGTTCATGTCAAAGCACAGTTAGCCTATTTTACAACCCAGAGTTACCCAACATCAATCAAGTCAAGTAATTAAGTCATCTACTTCGTCATCTCACGATAGATTACAGGAAGCTACAGGTCACATTCTACAGGTTGAATTCATTTGGAATCCTCTGCTGTGTGACAGAATTCAACAGTTAAGTCATGCAGACCTGAGATAGAGAGACCTTCTTTCCACTGGTGATCAGATCACTACAGCACATGGAGGGAAAGAAGGAAGGGGATTGAAGCTCAGTGAAGGAAAGTGCTGATGTGTCTGCTCTGACTGGTTGTGAGTTGACAACATATTATCAATCAATACTCCAAAAATGTGTCTTATTCCAAGTGCTCAATGAATTGTACTTCTGAGTAAAAATGACACAATGGTAGAAATCGTGATCCATTCATTCAGAAATGATAAATAGTTGAGGTTAGTGCCTATAAGGGTATGAGCCTACCTGGCCTTGGGTCTGGGTGGTCCATTGGCTTTACCTGAGCCTTGCTGCTTGGCCCGAGATACACTTCTCCATAGCGGCATCCTCCCTGTCGTCTCCTCTCTCTCCCCCATGCTGCTGCTTGCTAGTAGGAGAAAACAGCAGCTGCCCCGGCCTTCCCCGCTTGCTCCGCTCTGCAAGCTGCTTCCTTATAATCTCCTCAGGCAGTAAACACATTACAGTCAGAAAGGAAGTACGGACTGTTTCATTGCTCTTACTTTGTTAGTGGGACGTCACACTGTCTGTTGCATCCTGAGGCAGGAAAGAACTGGAGAAGGTCGAGGGCCTTGGGGCCTTGGGGCCTGGGTAAAGTATGGGCTGGGGGGCAGGGGGAAGTAGGCCTCGCATGGGGGGGTGGAAGCATGGGGGAAGTAGGCCTGGCATGGGGGGGTGGAAGCATGGGGGAAGTAGGCCTGGCATGGGGGGTGGAAGCATGGGGGAAGTAGGCCTGGCATGGGGGGTAGAACCATGGGGGAAGTAGGCCTGGCATGGAGGGGTGGAAGCATGAGGGAAGTAGGCCTAGCGTGGGGGGTGGAAGCATGGGGGAAGTAAGCTTGGGGGGGTGGAAGCATGGGGGAAGTAGGCCTGGCGTGGGGGGGTGGAAGCATGGGGGAAGTAGGCTTGGGGGGGTGGAGGCATGGGGGAAGTAGGCCTGGCGTGGGGGGGTGGAAGCATGGGGGAAGTAGGCTTGGGGGGGTGGAAGCATGGGGGAAGTAGGCCTGGCGTGAGGGGGTGGAAGCATGGGGGAAGTAGGCCTGGGGGACTGGGGGAAGTAGGCCTGGGAGGCTGGGGAAAGTAGGCCTGGGGGACTGGGGGAAGTAGGACTGGGAGGCTGGGGAAAGTAGACCTGGGGGACTGGGGGAAGTAGGACTGGGGGAAGTAGGTCTGTGGGGCTGGGGGAAGTAGGACTGGGGGACTGGGGGAAGTAGGACTGGGGGGCTGGGGGAAGTAGGCCTGTGGGGCTGGGGGAAGTAGGACTGGGGGAAGTAGGACTGGGGGAAATAGGACTGGGGGGAGTAGGCCTGTGGGGCTGGGGGAAGTAGCATGTGGGACTGGGGGAAGTAGGACTGGGGGAAATAGGACTGGGGGAAGTAGGCCTGTGGGGCTGGGGGAAGTAGGACTGGGGGAAGTAGGACGAGGGGGGAAGTAGGCCTGTGGAGCTAGGGGAAGTAGGACTGGGGGAAGTAGGCCTGTGCAGCTAGGGAAAGTAGGAATGGGGGAAGTAGGTGTGGGGGGATGGGCATGGCTGGGACCACACACACTCTCACACTATCCACCTACTGGATCCTCATGGCTCTTCCTGTCTCCTCGTGGCTCCTCCTGCCACCTCATAGCTCCTTCTGCCACCTCCTAGATCCTCCTGGCTTCTACTGCCTCCTCATGGCTCCTCCTATCCCCCCCTGGGTCCTCCTGGCTCTTCTACCTCCTACCTTCTGCCTCCTGGCTCCTCCAGTTCAGATCACCACAGATTAAGGAGGACACCCAGGGGCTTTCACCTTCTGGCCAGGGCCTATCCCTCCTCCATCCCTCCCTGCTTTCTCTTCCCTCCTCCATCCCTTCCTCCTCCATCACTCCCTCCTCCATCCCTTCCTCCTCCATCACTCCCTCCTCCATCCCTTCCTCCTCCATCACTCCCTCCTCCATCCCTTCCTCCTCCATCACTCCCTCCTCCATCCCTTCCTCCTCCATCACTCCCTCCTCCATCCTTTCTCTTCCCTCTTCCATCCCTCCCTCCTCTATACAGACTACAGCCCTCAGGATTGATTTATGAAGACTACAGCCCTCTGGACTGATTTATACAGACTACAGCCCTCTGGACTGATGTATACAGACTACAGCCCTTTGGACTGATTTATACAGACTACAGCCCTCTGGATTGATTTATACAGACTACAGCCCTATGGACTGATTTATACAGACTACAGTCCTCTGGACTGATTTATATAGACTACAGCCCTCTGGACTGATTTATATAGACTACAGCCCTCTGGACTGATTTATACAGACTACAGCCCTCTGGACTGATTTATACAGACTACAGCCCTCTCGATTGATTTATACAGACTACAGCCCTCTCGATTGATTTATACAGACTACAGCCCTCTGGACTGATTTATAGAGACTACAGCCCTCTGGACTGATTTATAGAGACTACAGCCCTCTGGACTGATTTATAGAGACTACAGCCCTCTGGCCTGATTTATATAGACTACAGCCCTCTTGTCACGATCGTGTGGCGGATTAACGGACCAAAATGCAGCAGTTGGAAAATAAGCCATCTTCTTTAATTATAACACGAAGATGAACAAGACACAAAAACACTTTAACAAAACAAGAAAACAACAAAACGACCGTGAAGCTACAAACGTTGTGCACATACAAACAGGCTACAAACGTTCTTACATAGACAATTACCCACAACCAATGAGAGCCTATGGCTACCCTAAATAAGGCTCCCAATCAGAGACAACCGAAATCAACTGTCTCTAATTGGGAACTCATTCAAGTAACCATAGACTCTCCTAGATAACTAACCACCATAGACAATGCTAAACATCTACACTCAACACAAAACCATATACTACACCCATTAACCCCTTTACCAAATAAACACCCAAAACAACAAAACATAAACATTCCCCATGTCACACCCTGACCTAACTAAAATAATAAAGAAAACCAAGAATAATAAGGCCAGGGCGTGACATAACCCCCCCCTTGAGGCGCGAACTCCGGGCGCACCATACACAGTCTAGGGGAGGGTCTGGGTGGGCTCCCCTCCACGGTGGCGGCTCCGGCTCTGGTCGTAGTCCCCTCGTCACCACAGTACCTAACCACCTCCTAGGCTTTCTCCAAACGACCCCCCTCCACATTAACCCCATTGCATTAAGGGGCAGTTCCGGACTAAAGGACCGTACCAGGGTAAGGGACAGTACCAGGATAAGAGGCAGTACCAGGGTAAGGGGCAGTACCAGGGTAAGGGGCAGCACCAGGGTAAGGGGCAGCACCAGGGTAAGGGGCAGCACCAGGGTAAGGGGCAGCTCCAGGGTAAGGGGCAGCTCCGGACTGAGGAATGGCAGCTCCGGACTGAGGGACTGCAGCTCCGGACTGAGGGACGGCCCATGGCTGGCTGACAGATCTGGCTGCTCATGGCTGGCTAACGGATCTGGCTGCTCATGGCTGGCTGACGGATCTGGCTGCTCATGGCTGGCTGACGGATCTGGCTGCTCATGGCTGGCTGACGGATCTGGCTGCTCATGGCTGGCTGACGGATCTGGCTGCTCATGGCTGGCTGACGGATCTGGCTGCTCATGGCTGGCTGACGGATCTGGCTGCTCATGGCTGGCTGACGGATCTGGCTGCTCATGGCTAGCTGACGGATCTGGCTGCTCATGGCTAGCTGACGGATCTGGCTGCTCATGGCTAGCTGACGGATCTGGCTGCTCATGGCTAGCTGACGGATCTGGCTGCTCATGGCTAGCTGACGGATCTGGCTGCTCATGGCTAGCTGACGGATCTGGCTGCTCATGGCTAGCTGACGGATCTGGCTGCTCATGGCTAACTGACGGATCTGGCTGCTCATGGCTAACTGACGGATCTGGCTGCTCATGGCTAGCTGACGGATCTGGCTGCTCATGGCTGGCTGACGGATCTGGCTGCTCATGGCTGGCTGACTGATCTGGCTGCTCATGGCTGGCTGACTGATCTGGCTGCTCATGGCTGGCTGACTGATCTGGCTGCTCCTGTCTGGTTGGCGGCTCTGGCAGATCCTGTCTGGTTGGCGGCTCTGGCAGATCCTGTCTGGTTGGCGGCTCTGGCAGATCCTGTCTGGTTGGCGGCTCTGGCAGATCCTGTCTGACGGACGGCTCTAGCGGCTCCTGTCTGGCTGGCGGCTCTAGCGGCTCCTGTCTGGCGGACGGCTCAGTGGGCTCATGGCAGACGGGCGGCTTTGCAGGCTCATGGCAGACGGGCGGCTTTGCAGGCTCATTGCAGACGGATGGCTCAGATGGCGCTGGGGAGACGGATGGCTCAGATGGCGCTGGGGAGACGGATGGCTCAGATGGCGCTTGGCAGACGGGCAGTTCAGTCATTGCAGTGCATACGGCAGACTCCTGCCGGCTGAGGCGCACTGTAGGCCTGGTGCGTGGTGCCGGGACTGGTGGCACCGGGCTGGGGACACGCATCTCAGGGCTAGTGCGGGGAGCAGCAACAGGACGCACAGGACTCTGGGGACACACAGGAGGCTTGGTGCGTGGTTTAGACACTGGTGGTAAAGGGCTGGAGACACGCACCATATAGCTAGTGCGTGGAGGAGGCACTGGTGGTACTGTATTGGGGCGGGGAGGTGGCGCCGGAAATACCGGACCGTGCAGGCGTACTGGCTCCCTTGAACGCCGAGCCTGCCCAACCTTACCTGGTTCTATGCTCCCCGTCGCCTGACCAGTGCGGGGAGGTGGAATAACCCGCACCGGCCTATGTAGGCGAACCGGGGACACCATGCGTAAGGCTGGTGCCATGTACGCCGGCCCGAGAAGACGCACTGGTGACCAGATGCGTTGGGCCGGCTTCATGACATACGGCTCAACGCTCAGTCTAGCCCGGCCGATACGTGAAGCTGAAATGTACCGCACCGGGCTATGCACGCGTACAGGAGACACCGTGCGCTCTACTGCGTAACACGGTGTCTGCCCGTACTCCCGCTCTCCACGGTAAGTACAGGGAGTAGGCGCAGGTTTCCTACCTGACTTCGCCACACTCCCTTTAAGGCCCCCCCCAAGAAATTTTTGGGGTGTACTCACGGGTTTCCAGCCTTGTCTCCGTGCTGCCTCCTCATATCGCCTCCTCTCGGCTTTCGCTGCCTCCAGCTCTTCACGAGGGAGGCGATATTCTCCAGGTTGATCCCAAGGTCCATCTCTTTCCAATTCGTCCTCCCAACTCCAGAGATCCTGTGTAGGTAGGTCCTGTTGCCGCCTTCCATGCCGCTTGGTCCTATGGTGGGTAATTCTGTCACGATCGTGTGGCGGATTAACGGACCAAAATGCAGCAGTTGGAAAATAAGCCATCTTCTTTAATTATAACACGAAGATGAACAAGACACAAAAACACTTTAACAAAACAAGAAAACAACAAAATGACCGTGAAGCTACAAACGTTGTGCACATACAAACAGGCTACAAACGTTCTTACATAGACAATTACCCACAACCAATGAGAGCCTATGGCTACCCTAAATAAGGCTCCCAATCAGAGACAACCGAAATCAACTGTCTCTAATTGGGAACTCATTCAAGTAACCATAGACTCTCCTAGATAACTAACCACCATAGACAATGCTAAACATCTACACTCAACACAAAACCATATACTACACCCATTAACCCCTTTACCAAATAAACACCCAAAACAACAAAACATAAACATTCCCCATGTCACACCCTGACCTAACTAAAATAATAAAGAAAACCAAGAATAATAAGGCCAGGGCGTGACACCTCTGGACTGATTTATACAGACTACAGCCCTCTGGACTGATTTATACAGACTACAGCCCTCTGGACTGATTTATACAGACTACAGCCCTCTGGCCTGATTTATAGAGACTACAGCCCTCTGGCCTGATTTATACACACTACAGCCCTCTGGCCTGATTTATAGAGACTACAGCCCTCTGGACTGATTTATACAGACTACAGCCCACTGGACTGATTTATATAGACTACAGCCCTCTGGCCTGATTTATACACACTACAGCCCTCTGAACTGATTTATATAGACTACAGCCCTCTGGCCTGATTTATACACACTACAGCCCTCTGAACTGATTTATACACACTACAGCCCTCTGGCCTGATTTATACACACTACAGCCCTCTGGCCTGATTTATAGAGACTACAGCCCTCTGGCCTGATTTATACACACTACAGCCCTCTGGCCTGATTTATAGAGACTACAGCCCTCTGGACTGATTTATACAGACTACAGCCCACTGGACTCATTTATATAGACTACAGCCCTCTGGCCTGATTTATACACACTACAGCCCTCTGAACTGATTTATATAGACTACAGCCCTCTGGCCTGACTTATACACACTACAGCCCTCTGGCCTGATTTATACAGACTACAGCCCTCTGGCCTGATTTATAGAGACTACAGCCCTCTGAACTGATTTATACACACTACAGCCCTCTGGCCTGATTTATACACACTACAGCCCTCTGGCCTGATTTATACACACTACAGCCCTCTGGCCTGATTTATAGAGACTACAGCCCTCTGGACTGATTTATACAGACTACAGCCCTCTGGCCTGATTTATACAGACTACAGCCCTCTGGACTGATTTATACAGACTACAGCCCTCTGGACTGATTTATAGAGACTACAGCCCTCTGGACTGATTTATAGAGACTACAGCCCTCTGGCCTGATTTATACACACTACAGCCCTCTGGCCTGATTTATAGAGACTACAGCCCTCTGAACTGATTTATACACACTACAGCCCTCTGAACTGATTTATACACACTACAGCCCTCTGGCCTGATTTATACACACTACAGCCCTCTGGCCTGATTTATAGAGACTACAGCCCTCTGGCCTGATTTATACACACTACAGCCCTCTGGCCTGATTTATAGAGACTACAGCCCTCTGGACTGATTTATACAGACTACAGCCCACTGGACTCATTTATATAGACTACAGCCCTCTGGCCTGATTTATACACACTACAGCCCTCTGAACTGATTTATATAGACTACAGCCCTCTGGCCTGACTTATACACACTACAGCCCTCTGGCCTGATTTATACAGACTACAGCCCTCTGGCCTGATTTATAGAGACTACAGCCCTCTGAACTGATTTATACACACTACAGCCCTCTGGCCTGATTTATACACACTACAGCCCTCTGGCCTGATTTATACACACTACAGCCCTCTGGCCTGATTTATAGAGACTACAGCCCTCTGGACTGATTTATACAGACTACAGCCCTCTGGCCTGATTTATACAGACTACAGCCCTCTGGACTGATTTATACAGACTACAGCCCTCTGGACTGATTTATAGAGACTACAGCCCTCTGGACTGATTTATAGAGACTACAGCCCTCTGGCCTGATTTATACACACTACAGCCCTCTGGCCTGATTTATAGAGACTACAGCCCTCTGAACTGATTTATACACACTACAGCCCTCTGGCCTGATTTATACACACTACAGCCCTCTGGCCTGATTTATAGAGACTACAGCCCTCTGAACTGATTTATAGAGACTACAGCCCTCTGAACTGATTTATACACACTACAGCCCTCTGGCCTGATTTATACACACTACAGCCCTCTGGCCTGATTTATACACACTACAGCCCTCTGGACTGATTTATATAGACTACAGTCCTCTGGCCTGATTTATACACACTACAGCCCCCTGGACTGATTTATACACACTACAGCCCTCTGGCCTGATTTATACACACTACAGCCCTCTGGACTGATTTATATAGACTACAGTCCTCTGGCCTGATTTATACACACTACAGCCCTCTGGCCTGATTTATACACACTACAGCCCTCTGGCCTGATTTATACACACTACAGCCCTCTGGCCTGATTTATATAGACTACAGCCCTCTGGCCTGATTTATACACACTACAGCCCTCTGGCCTGATTTATAGAGACTACAGCCCTCTGGACTGATTTATACAGACTACAGCCCACTGGACTCATTTATATAGACTACAGCCCTCTGGCCTGATTTATACACACTACAGCCCTCTGAACTGATTTATATAGACTACAGCCCTCTGGCCTGACTTATACACACTACAGCCCTCTGGCCTGATTTATACAGACTACAGCCCTCTGGCCTGATTTATAGAGACTACAGCCCTCTGAACTGATTTATACACACTACAGCCCTCTGGCCTGATTTATACACACTACAGCCCTCTGGCCTGATTTATACACACTACAGCCCTCTGGCCTGATTTATAGAGACTACAGCCCTCTGGACTGATTTATACAGACTACAGCCCTCTGGCCTGATTTATACAGACTACAGCCCTCTGGACTGATTTATACAGACTACAGCCCTCTGGACTGATTTATAGAGACTACAGCCCTCTGGACTGATTTATAGAGACTACAGCCCTCTGGCCTGATTTATACACACTACAGCCCTCTGGCCTGATTTATAGAGTCTACAGCCCTCTGAACTGATTTATACACACTACAGCCCTCTGGCCTGATTTATACACACTACAGCCCTCTGGCCTGATTTATAGAGACTACAGCCCTCTGAACTGATTTATAGAGACTACAGCCCTCTGAACTGATTTATACACACTACAGCCCTCTGGCCTGATTTATACACACTACAGCCCTCTGGCCTGATTTATACACACTACAGCCCTCTGGACTGATTTATATAGACTACAGTCCTCTGGCCTGATTTATACACACTACAGCCCCCTGGACTGATTTATACACACTACAGCCCTCTGGCCTGATTTATACACACTACAGCCCTCTGGACTGATTTATATAGACTACAGTCCTCTGGCCTGATTTATACACACTACAGCCCTCTGGCCTGATTTATACACACTACAGCCCTCTGGCCTGATTTATACACACTACAGCCCTCTGGACTGATTTATATAGACTACAGCCCTCTGGCCTGATTTATACACACTACAGCCCTCTGGCCTGATTTATACACACTACAGCCCTCTGGCCTGATTTATAGAGACTACAGCCCTCTGAACTGATTTATACACACTACAGCCCTCTGGCCTGATTTATACACACTACAGCCCTCTGGCCTGATTTATACACACTACAGCCCTCTGGACTGATTTATATAGACTACAGTCCTCTGGCCTGATTTATACACACTACAGCCCCCTGGACTGATTTATATAGACTATAGCCCTCTGGCCTGATTTATAGAGACTACAGCCCTCTGGACTGATTTATACAGACTACAGCCCTCTGGACTGATTTATATAGACTACAGCCCTCTGGCCTGATTTATACAGACTACAGCCCTCTGGCCTGATTTATACACACTACAGCCCTCTGGCCTGATTTATAGAGACTACAGCCCTCTGGCCTGATTTATAGAGACTACAGCCCTCTGGCCTGATTTATACACACTACAGCCCTCTGGACTGATTTATATAGACTATAGCCCTCTGGCCTGATTTATAGAGACTACAGCCCTCTGGACTGATTTATATAGACTACAGTCCTCTGGCCTGATTTATACAGACTACAGCCCTCTGGACTGATTTATAGAGACTACAGCCCTCTGGCCTGATTTATACAGACTACAGCCCTCTGGACTGATTTATATAGACTATAGCCCTCTGGCCTGATTTATAGAGACTACAGCCCTCTGGACTGATTTATACAGACTACAGCCCTCTGGCCTGATTTATACACACTACAGCCCTCTGGCCTGATTTATAGAGACTACAGCCCTCTGGACTGATTTATACAGACTACAGCCCTCTGGCCTGATTTATACACACTACAGCCCTCTGGACTGATTTATATAGACTATAGCCCTCTGGCCTGATTTATAGAGACTACAGCCCTCTGGCCTGATTTATACAGACTACAGCCCTCTGGACTGATTTATACACACTACAGCCCTCTGGCCTGATTTATAGAGACTACAGCCCTCTGGACTGATTTATACAGACTACAGCCCTCTGGACTGATTTATACACACTACAGCCCTCTGGACTGATTTATACAGACTACAGCCCTCTGGACTGATTTATACAGACTACAGCCCTCTGGACTGATTTATACAGACTACAACCCTCTGGCCTGATTTATATAGACTATAGATCTGGATTATCACCCTGCTCTCTTCTCATCTGATCTTCCCCTCCTGCTGGCCTCCTGGCTTAGCAAGTCCCACCTCCCCTTTCCACCCCCCACCTCTGAGGGCCTGTGACAGGGCAGGGAGGAGAGAGGGATTTTTTTTTTTCACACTTCTGAACCAAGCCGAGCCCAACCAAGCCAGGTTGCTGAAGCCGTGTTGGAAATCCCAGACATTGTGAAAAGAAAACACCCGAGTTTAACCAGCAGCTTCCACTTGGTGTCGGCACGTTACAGAGCACATACATCAGGCTAAATGTTCAACAGATCTGAATGAAGAACAGGAACACATAAACAGTGTGAGCCTGGTATGGCATTCATATAACAGAGGTACGTCACAGTCACTGACTGAGTGGGTATGGCGCCATACTGGTCCATCCGCATTCCATTTCTGAACCATGCAGGTCTGGCAAATTCCGCAATGGTGACAAGAATAATAGAATTGTTGTTATAGACGACCGCAAATGGATGTATTATGCCTCCCGCTGTATTGTAACAGGAATGCTACGTATGTGGGGCCACGCAACTGCAGAGTTGTGTATCTGATAATCTCACTACAGTTTATGACAACGAGCAATGAAAGCCCTTGTTGTAAACCTCCCCTCCCCCTTCCTCTCCTCTCCTCTACTCTCCTCTCCTCTCATTTACATTACATTTACATTTAAGTCATTTAGCAGACGCTCTTATCCAGAGCGACTTACAAATCTCCTCTCCTCTCCTCTCCTCTCCTCTCCTCTCCTCTCCTCTCCTCTCCTCCTTCCTCTCCTCTCTCCTCTCCTCTCCTCTCCCCCTTCCTCTCCTCTCTCCTCTCCTCTCCAACAGCCACCAGTGAAGCCCATGAAACAAGACAAAGACGTTTGCTGCATTGTGGAGCAGTCTACACAGCAGGCACTTGAGCATGGTGGGCCCATAGCAACAGGTCTCTACACCCTAGCAACCTGCAACGCTGTGCACAACACAGGAATAGGCTACAGAAAATGAATTCAATGCAAGCATACACGTTTGAACTTTAAAAGTATTATCTAACATCAGTGGTGTAAAGTACAAATACTTTAAAGTACTACTTAAGTAGTTTTTTTTGGGTATCTGCACCTTACTTTACTGTTTCTATTTTGTTTTGCTTAATATGAAGAATTTTAAATGATTTAAACTTCTACTTTTGATACTTAAGTATATTTTAGCAATTACATTTACTTTTGATACTAAAGTATATTTAAAACCAAATACTTTCAGACTTTTACTCAAGTAGTATTTTACTGGCTGACTTTCACTTGAGTAACTTTTGATTAATTAAGGTATCCATACTTTTACTCAAGTATGACAATTGGGTATTTTTTTCCCACCACTGCCTAACACTTAAAACCATAGAAAACCGTGAAATGACACAGTCATGAACTATTGGAATTCAGCAGGTGAAGGCTAAAACTCCATGGAAATAGCCCATCATTTCCTTTGAAACAAACATTCGAACCCCCTGTGAAGTTATACCTGTCTCTCTGGGTGATATGGATAGTGTAGATCAGTAATGTATCAGCGACAGCCTGACAGCAGTGAAACAGTAGTGTAGGCTAGTAGGTGACATGCTATGGGGAGCAGCCATTCATGTTACGCTACTCACCTAGCTGGCGAATTCGTCACTACAGTAACTATAGCCAATTAAACTCAACTCCAACATGTACTTAAATATATTATAGATATAATATAGATCTTAGATTCTTCAAAGCAGCCACCCTTTGTCTTGATGACGGCTTCAAACACTCTTGGCATTCTCTCAACCAGCTTCACCTGGAATGCTTTTCCAACAGTCTTGAAGGAGTTCCCACATATGCTGAGCACTTGTTGGCTGATTTTCCTGCACTCTGCGGGTCCAACTCATCCCAAACCATCTCAATTAGGTTGAGGTCAGGTGATTGTGGAGGCCAGGTCATCTGATGCAGCACTCCATCAATCTCCTTCTTGGTCAAATAGCTCTTACACAGCCTGGAGGTGTGTTTGGTCATTGTTCTGTTGAAAGACAAATGTTAGTCCCACTAAATGCAAACCAGATGGGATGACGTATCGCTGCATAATGCTGTGGTAGCCATGCTGGTTAAGTGTGCCTTGAATTGTAAATAAAACACTGACAGTGTCACCAGCAAAGCACCCCCACACCATCACCCCCACACCCACACCATCACACCTCCATGCTTCACGGTGGGAACCACACATGCCGAGATCATCTGTTCACCTACTCTGCATCTCACAAAGACACAGCGGTTGGAATCGCAAATTTGGACTTTCCACCAGTCTAATGTCCATTGCTTGTGTTTCTTGGCCCAAGCCAGTCTCTTCTTCTTATTGGTGTCCTTTCGTAGTGGTTTGTTTGCAGCAATTTGACCATACAGGCCTGATTCACACAGTCTTTTCTGAACAGTTGATGTTGAGATGTGTCTGTTACTTGAACTCTGTGAAGCATTTATTTGGGCTGCAATTTATGAGGCTGGTAACTCTAATGAACTTATCCACTGCAGCAGAGGTAACTCTAAGTCTTCCTTTCCTGTGGCGGTCCTCATGAGAGCCAGTTTCATCATAGCGCTTGATGGTTTTTGCGACTGCACTTGAAGAAATTGACTGTAATCTATCTTTGCTTATTTGAGCTGCTCTTGTCATTATTTGGATTTGGTGTTTTACCAAATAGGGCGACTAACCTCATGAGCTGGTTGAGAGAATGCCAAGAGTGTGCATAGCTGTCATCAAGGCAAAGGGTGGCTACTGTGGCTACTAGATTTGAAGAATCTCAAATATAAAATATATTTAGATTTGTTTAACACGTTAATTTGGTTACTACATGATGCCATATGTGTTATTTCATCGTTTTTATGTCTTCACTATTATTCTACAATGTAGAAAATAGTAAAAATAAAGAAAAACCCTTGAATGAGTAGGTGTCCAAACTTTTGACTGGTACTGTATATTTGGAAGGCATAATTGTGTAACCTGCAGGTCCAAGATTGTTATGTGTTCTTCATTTATTAGCTGTTTTTTATATTATAGCCTTTCAATTAGTAATAAACAAGGCTACTTAGTAATAAACATTGACTAAAATATTGATCATGGAAGTATTTATGCAGTAGCATTTTCCCCAAGGTAAAGTAAAATGAATGAACGGGTTTGGTATACTGTTTAAACCTACAGAACTTCTACTGCCATAATATAATTCAGCCCTAAACCCAATTGAAACACTAATGCACTTTTATTGATGCCCATAAAGGTTATAAACATGACATAAAACATACTAAATAAAGAAACACTACAAAATACACTATTTTTGCAATGACTTTATAAGGGGGATTTCTCACTCCTACACCTTCATCATTCCATATGGGTGTACTATAACACCCTGGTATTAGACTATAACACCCTGGTAATGGACTATAACACCCTGGTAATGGACTATAACACCCTGGTATTAGACTATAACACCCTGGTATTAGACTATACACCCTGGTATTAGACTATAACACCCTGGTATTAGACTATAACACCCTGGTAATAGACTATAACACCCTGGTATTAGACTATAACACCCTGGTATTAGACTATACACCCTGGTATTAGACTATAACACCCTGGTATTAGACTATAACACCCTGGTATTAGACTATAACACCCTGGTAATAGACTATAACACCCTGGTATTAGACTATAACACCCTGGTATTAGACTATAACACCCTGGTATTAGACTATAACACCCTGGTAATAGACTATAACACCTTGGTATTAGACTATAACACCCTGGTATTAGACTATAACACCCTGGTAATAGACTATAACACCCTGGTAATAGACTATAACACCCTGGTATTAGACTATAACACCCTGGTATTAGACTATAACACCCTGGTATTAGACTATAACACCCTGGTAATAGACTATAACACCCTGGTAATGGACTATAACACCCTGGTATTAGACTATAACACCCTTGTATTAGACTATAACACCCTGGTATTAGACTATAACACCCTGGTATTAGACTATAACACCCTGGTATTGGACTATAACAGCCTGGTATTAGACTATAACACCCTGGTATTAGACTATAACACCCTGGTATTAGACTATAACAGCCTGGTATTAGACTATAACACCCTGGTAATAGACTATAACACCCTGGTATTGGACTATAACAGCCTGGTATTAGACTATAACACCCTGGTATTAGACTATAACACCCTGGTATTAGACTATAACAGCCTGGTATTAGACTATAACAGCCTGGTATTGGACTATAACACCCTGGTATTAGACTATAACACCCTGGTATTAGACTATAACACCCTGGTATTAGACTATAACACCCTGGTATTAGACTATAACACCCTGGTAATGGACTATAACACCCTGGTATTAGACTATAACACCCTGGTATTAGACTATAACACCCTGGTAATGGACTATAACACCCTGGTAATGGACTATAACAGCCTGGTATTAGACTATAACACCCTGGTATTAGACTATAACCAGCCTTGTATTAGACTATAACACCCTGGTAATGGACTATACCACCCTGGTAATGGACTATAACACCCTGGTAATGGACTATAACACCCTGGTATTAGACTATAACCAGCCTTGTATTAGACTATAACACCCTGGTAATGGACTATAACACCCTGGTATTAGACTATAACAGCCTGGTAATGGACTATAACAGCCTGGTAATGGACTATACACCCTGGTATTAGACTATAACACCCTGGTATTAGACTATAACACCCTGGTATTAGACTATAACACCCTGGTATTAGACTATAACACCCTGGTAATGGACTATAACACTCTGGCATTAGACTATAACACCCTGGTAATGGACTATAACACCCTGGTAATGGACTATAACACCCTGGTAATGGACTATAACACCCTGGTATTAGACTATAACACCCTGGTAATGGACTATAACACCCTGGTAATGGACTATAACACCCTGGTAATGGACTATAACACCCTGGTATTAGACTATAACACCCTGGTATTAGACTATAACACCCTGGTATTAGACTATAACACCCTGGTAATGGACTATAACACCCTGGTATTAGAATATAACACCCTGGTAATGGACTATAACACCCTGGTAATGGACTATAACACCCTGGTAATGGACTATAACACCCTGGTATTAGACTATAACACCCTGGTATTAGACTATAACACCCTGGTATTAGACTATAACACCCTGGTATTAGACTATAACACCCTGGTATTAGACTATTACAACCTGGTATTAGACTATAACACCCTGGTATTAGACTATAACACCCTGGTATTAGACTATACACCCTGGTATTAGACTATAACACCCTGGTATTAGACTATAACACCCTGGTATTAGACTATAACACCCTGGTAATGGACTATAACACCCTGGTATTAGACTATAACACCCTGGTATTAGACTATACACCCTCGTAATGGACTATAACACCCTGGTAATGGACTATAACACCCTGGTAATAGACTATAACACCCTGGTATTAGACTATAACACCCTGGTATTAGACTATAACACCCTGGTATTAGACTATAACACCCTGGTATTAGACTATAACACCCTGGTATTAGACTATAACACCCTGGTATTAGACTATAACACCCTGGTAATGGACTATAACACCCTGGTATTAGACTATAACACCCTGGTATTAGACTATAACACCCTGGTATTAGACTATAACACCCTGGTATTAGACTATACACCCTGGTATTAGACTATAACACCCTGGTATTAGACTATAACACCCTGGTATTAGACTATAACACCCTGGTATTAGACTATAACACCCTGGTATTAGACTATAACACCCGGGTATTAGACTATACACCCTGGTATTGGACTATAACACCCTGGTATTAGACTATAACACCCTGGTATTAGACTATAACACCCTGGTATTAGACTATAACACCCTGGTAATGGACTAGAACACCCTGGTAATGGACTATAACACCCTGGTATTAGACTATAACACCCTGGTATTAGACTATAACACCCTGGTATTAGACTATAACACCCTGGTATTAGACTATAACACCCTGGTAATGGACTATAACACCCTGGTATTAGACTATAACACCCTGGTAATGGACTATAACACCCTGGTATTAGACTATAACACCCTGGTATTAGACTATAACACCCTGGTATTAGACTATTACAACCTGGTATTAGACTATAACACCCTGGTATTAGACTATAACACCCTGGTATTAGACTATACACCCTGGTATTAGACTATAACACCCTGGTATTAGACTATAACACCCTGGTATTAGACTATAACACCCTGGTAATGGACTATAACACCCTGGTATTAGACTATAACACCCTGGTATTAGACTATACACCCTCGTAATGGACTATAACACCCTGGTAATGGACTATAACACCCTGGTAATAGACTATAACACCCTGGTATTAGACTATAACACCCTGGTATTAGACTATAACACCCTGGTATTAGACTATAACACCCTGGTATTAGACTATAACACCCTGGTATTAGACTATAACACCCTGGTATTAGACTATAACACCCTGGTAATGGACTATAACACCCTGGTATTAGACTATAACACCCTGGTATTAGACTATAACACCCTGGTATTAGACTATAACACCCTGGTATTAGACTATACACCCTGGTATTAGACTATAACACCCTGGTATTAGACTATAACACCCTGGTATTAGACTATAACACCCTGGTATTAGACTATAACACCCTGGTATTAGACTATAACACCCGGGTATTAGACTATACACCCTGGTATTGGACTATAACACCCTGGTATTAGACTATAACACCCTGGTATTAGACTATAACACCCTGGTATTAGACTATAACACCCTGGTAATGGACTAGAACACCCTGGTAATGGACTATAACACCCTGGTATTAGACTATAACACCCTGGTATTAGACTATAACACCCTGGTATTAGACTATAACACCCTGGTATTAGACTATAACACCCTGGTAATGGACTATAACACCCTGGTATTAGACTATAACACCCTGGTAATGGACTATAACACCCTGGTATAAGACTATAACACCCTGGTAATGGACTATAACACCCTGGTATTAGACTATAACACCCTGGTAATGGACTATAACACCGTGGTATTAGACTATAACACCCTGGTATTAGACTATAACACCCTGGTATTAGACTATAACAGCCTGGTATTAGACTATAACACCCTGGTAATAGACTATAACACCCTGGTATTGGACTATAACAGCCTGGTATTAGACTATAACACCCTGGTATTAGACTATAACACCCTGGTATTAGACTATAACACCCTGGTATTAGACTATACACCCTGGTATTAGACTATAACACCCGGGTATTAGACTATAACACCCTGGTATTAGACTATAACACCCTGGTATTAGACTATACACCCTGGTATTGGACTATAACACCCTGGTATTAGACTATAACACCCTGGTATTAGACTATAACACCCTGGTATTAGACTATACACCCTGGTATTAGACTATAACACCCGGGTATTAGACTATAACACCCTGGTATTAGACTATAACACCCTGGTATTAGACTATACACCCTGGTATTGGACTATAACACCCTGGTATTAGACTATAACACCCTGGTAATAGACTATAACACCCTGGTATTAGACTATAACACCCTGGTATTAGACTATAACACCCTGGTATTAGACTATAACACCCTGGTAATAGACTATAACACCTTGGTATTAGACTATAACACCCTGGTATTAGACTATAACACCCTGGTAATAGACTATAACACCCTGGTAATAGACTATAACACCCTGGTATTAGACTATAACACCCTGGTATTAGACTATAACACCCTGGTATTAGACTATAACACCCTGGTAATAGACTATAACACCCTGGTAATGGACTATAACACCCTGGTATTAGACTATAACACCCTGGTATTAGACTATAACACCCTGGTATTAGACTATAACACCCTGGTATTAGACTATAACACCCTGGTATTGGACTATAACACCCTGGTATTGGACTATAACAGCCTGGTATTAGACTATAACACCCTGGTATTAGACTATAACACCCTGGTATTAGACTATAACAGCCTGGTATTAGACTATAACACCCTGGTAATAGACTATAACACCCTGGTATTGGACTATAACATTCTGGTATTAGACTATAACACCCTGGTATTAGACTATAACACCCTGGTATTAGACTATAACAGCCTGGTATTAGACTATAACAGCCTGGTATTGGACTATAACACCCTGGTATTAGACTATAACACCCTGGTATTAGACTATAACACCCTGGTATTAGACTATAACACCCTGGTATTAGACTATAACACCCTGGTATTAGACTATAACACCCTGGTAATGGACTATAACACCCTGGTATTAGACTATAACACCCTGGTATTAGACTATAACACCCTGGTAATGGACTATAACACCCTGGTAATGGACTATAACAGCCTGGTATTAGACTATAACACCCTGGTATTAGACTATAACCAGCCTTGTATTAGACTATAACACCCTGGTAATGGACTATACCACCCTGGTAATGGACTATAACACCCTGGTAATGGACTATAACACCCTGGTATTAGACTATAACCAGCCTTGTATTAGACTATAACACCCTGGTAATGGACTATAACACCCTGGTATTAGACTATAACAGCCTGGTAATGGACTATAACAGCCTGGTAATGGACTATACACCCTGGTATTAGACTATAACACCCTGGTATTAGACTATAACACCCTGGTATTAGACTATAACACCCTGGTATTAGACTATAACACCCTGGTAATGGACTATAACACCCTGGCATTAGACTATAACACCCTGGTAATGGACTATAACACTCTGGTAATGGACTATAACACCCTGGTAATGGACTATAACACCCTGGTATTAGACTATAACACCCCGGTAATGGACTATAACACCCTGGTAATGGACTATAACACCCTGGTAATGGACTATAACACCCTGGTATTAGACTATAACACCCTGGTATTAGACTATAACACCCTGGTATTAGACTATAACACCCTGGTAATGGACTATAACACCCTGGTATTAGACTATAACACCCTGGTAATGGACTATAACACCCTGGTAATGGACTATAACACCCTGGTATTAGACTATAACACCCTGGTAATGGACTATAACACCCTGGTAATGGACTATAACACCCTGGTAATGGACTATAACACCCTGGTATTAGACTATAACACCCTGGTATTAGACTATAACACCCTGGTATTAGAATATAACACCCTGGTAATGGACTATAACACCCGGGTATTAGACTATACACCCTGGTATTGGACTATAACACCCTGGTATTAGACTATACACCCTGGTATTAGACTATAACACCCTGGTATTAGACTATAACACCCTGGTATTAGACTATAACACCCTGGTAATGGACTATAACACCCTGGTATTAGACTATAACACCCTGGTATTAGACTATACACCCTCGTAATGGACTATAACACCCTGGTAATGGACTATAACACCCTGGTAATAGACTATAACACCCTGGTATTAGACTATAACACCCTGGTATTAGACTATAACACCCTGGTATTAGACTATAACACCCTGGTATTAGACTATAACACCCTGGTATTAGACTATAACACCCTGGTATTAGACTATAACACCCTGGTATTAGACTATAACACCCTGGTATTAGACTATAACACCCTGGTATTAGACTATAACACCCTGGTATTAGACTATAACACCCTGGTAATGGACTATAACACTCTGGTATTAGACTATAACACCCTGGTAATGGACTATAACACCCTGGTATTAGACTATAACACCCTGGTAATGGACTATAACACCCTGATATTAGACTATAACACCCTGGTAATGGACTATAACACCGTGGTATTAGACTATAACACCCTGGTATTAGACTATAACACCCTGGTATTAGACTATAACACCCTGGTATTAGACTATAACACCCTGGTATTAGACTATACACCCTGGTATTAGACTATAACACCCGGGTATTAGACTATAACACCCTGGTATTAGACTATAACACCCTGGTATTAGACTATACACCCTGGTATTGGACTATAACACCCTGGTATTAGACTATAACACCCTGGTAATAGACTATAACACCCTGGTATTAGACTATAACACCCTGGTATTAGACTATAACACCCTGGTATTAGACTATAACACCCTGGTAATAGACTATAACACCTTGGTATTAGACTATAACACCCTGGTATTAGACTATAACACCCTGGTAATAGACTATAACACCCTGGTAATAGACTATAACACCCTGGTATTAGACTATAACACCCTGGTATTAGACTATAACACCCTGGTATTAGACTATAACACCCTGGTAATAGACTATAACACCCTGGTAATGGACTATAACACCCTGGTATTAGACTATAACACCCTGGTATTAGACTATAACACCCTGGTATTAGACTATAACACCCTGGTATTAGACTATAACACCCTGGTATTGGACTATAACACCCTGGTATTGGACTATAACAGCCTGGTATTAGACTATAACACCCTGGTATTAGACTATAACACCCTGGTATTAGACTATAACAGCCTGGTATTAGACTATAACACCCTGGTAATAGACTATAACACCCTGGTATTGGACTATAACAGCCTGGTATTAGACTATAACACCCTGGTATTAGACTGTAACACCCTGGTATTAGACTATAACAGCCTGGTATTAGACTATAACAGCCTGGTATTGGACTATAACACCCTGGTATTAGACTATAACACTCTGGTATTAGACTATAACACCCTGGTATTAGACTATAACACCCTGGTATTAGACTATAACACCCTGGTATTAGACTATAACACCCTGGTAATGGACTATAACACCCTGGTATTAGACTATAACACCCTGGTATTAGACTATAACACCCTGGTAATGGACTATAACACCCTGGTAATGGACTATAACAGCCTGGTATTAGACTATAACACCCTGGTATTAGACTATAACCAGCCTTGTATTAGACTATAACACCCTGGTAATGGACTATACCACCCTGGTAATGGACTATAACACCCTGGTAATGGACTATAACACCCTGGTATTAGACTATAACCAGCCTTGTATTAGACTATAACACCCTGGTAATGGACTATAACACCCTGGTATTAGACTATAACAGCCTGGTAATGGACTATAACAGCCTGGTAATGGACTATACACCCTGGTATTAGACTATAACACCCTGGTATTAGACTATAACACCCTGGTATTAGACTATAACACCCTGGTATTAGACTATAACACCCTGGTAATGGACTATAACACCCTGGCATTAGACTATAACACCCTGGTAATGGACTATAACACCCTGGTAATGGACTATAACACCCTGGTAATGGACTATAACACCCTGGTATTAGACTATAACACCCTGGTAATGGACTATAACACCCTGGTAATGGACTATAACACCCTGGTAATGGACTATAACACCCTGGTATTAGACTATAACACCCTGGTATTAGACTATAACACCCTGGTATTAGACTATAACACCCTGGTAATGGACTATAACACCCTGGTATTAGACTATAACACCCTGGTAATGGACTATAACACCCTGGTAATGGACTATAACACCCTGGTAATGGACTATAACACCCTGGTATCAGACTATAACACCCTGGTATTAGACTATAACACCCTGGTATTAGACTATAACACCCTGGTATTAGACTATAACACCCTGGTATTAGACTATAACACCCTGGTATTAGACTATTACACCCTGGTATTAGACTATAACACCCTGGTATTAGACTATAACACCCTGGTATTAGACTATACACCCTGGTATTAGACTATAACACCCTGGTATTAGACTATAACACCCTGGTATTAGACTATAACACCCTGGTAATGGACTATAACACCCTGGTATTAGACTATAACACCCTGGTATTAGACTATACACCCTCGTAATGGACTATAACACCCTGGTAATGGACTATAACACCCTGGTAATAGACTATAACACCCTGGTATTAGACTATAACACCCTGGTATTAGACTATAACACCCTGGTATTAGACTATAACACCCTGGTATTAGACTATACACCCTGGTAATGGACTATAACACCCTGGTGATGGACTATAACAGCCTGGTAATGGACTATAACACCCTGGTATTAGACTATAACACCCTGGTATTAGATTATAACACCCTGGTATTAGATTATAACACCCTGGTATTAGACTATAACACCCTGGTATTAGACTATAACACCCTGGTATTAGACTATAACAGCCTGGTATTGGACTATAACACCCTGGTATTAGACTATAACACCCTGGTATTAGACTACAACACCCTGGTAATGGACTATAACACCCTGGTGATGGACTATAACACCCTGGTATTAGACTATAACAGCCTGGTATTAGACTATAACAGCCTGGTATTGGACTATAACACCCTGGTATTAGACTATAACACCCTGGTATTAGACTATAACAGCCTGGTATTGGACTATAACACCCTGGTATTAGAATATACACCCTGGTATTGGACTATAACACCCTGGTATTAGACTATAACACCCTGGTAATGGACTATAACACTCTGGTATTAGACTATAACAGCCTGGTAATGGACTATAACACCCTGGTAATGGACTATAACAGCATGGTAATGGACTATAACACCCTGGTATTAGACTATAACCAGGCTTGTAATGGACTATACACCCTGGTATTAGACTATAACACCCTGGTATTAGACTATAACACCCTGGTATTAGACTATAACACCCTGGTATTAGACTATAACACCCTGGTATTAGACTATAACACCCTGGTATTAGACTATAACACCCTGGTATTAGACTATAACACCCTGGTATTAGACTATAACACCCGGGTATTAGACTATACACCCTGGTATTGGACTATAACACCCTGGTATTAGACTATAACACCCTGGTATTAGACTATAACACCCTGGTATTAGACTATAACACCCTGGTAATGGACTAGAACACCCTGGTAATGGACTATAACACCCTGGTATTAGACTATAACACCCTGGTATTAGACTATAACACCCTGGTATTAGACTATAACACCCTGGTATTAGACTATAACACCCTGGTAATGGACTATAACACCCTGGTATTAGACTATAACACCCTGGTAATGGACTATAACACCCTGGTATTAGACTATAACACCCTGGTAATGGACTATAACACCCTGGTATTAGACTATAACACCCTGGTAATGGACTATAACACCCTGGTATTAGACTATAACACCCTGGTATTAGACTATAACACCCTGGTATTAGACTATAACACCCTGGTATTAGACTATAACACCCTGGTATTAGACTATAACACCCTGGTATTAGACTATACACCCTGGTATTAGACTATAACACCCGGGTATTAGACTATAACACCCTGGTATTAGACTATAACACCCTGGTATTAGACTATACACCCTGGTATTGGACTATAACACCCTGGTATTAGACTATAACACCCAGGTATTAGACTATACACCCTGGTATTAGACTATAACACCCTGGTATTAGACTATACACCCTGGTATTAGACTATAACACCCTGGTATTAGACTATACACCCTGGTATTAGACTATACACCCTAGTATTAGACTATAACACCCTGGTATTAGACTATAACACCCTGGTAATGGACTATAACACCCTGGTATTAGACTATAACACCCTGGTAATAGACTATTACACCCTTGTATTAGACTATAACACCCTGGTATTAGACTATAACACCCTGGTTTTAGACTATAACACCCTGGTATTAGACTATACACCCTGGTAATGGACTATAACCAGCCTCGTAATGGACTATAACACCCTGATATTAGACTATAACACCCTGGTATTAGACTATAACACCCTGGTATTAGACTATACACCCTGGTATTAGACTATACACCCTGGTAATGGACTATACACCCTGGTATTAGACTATAACAGCCTTGTATTAGACGATAACACCCTGGTATTAGACTATACACCCTGGAATTAGACTATACACCCTCGTAATGGACTATAACACCCTGGTATTAGACTATAACACCCTGGTAATGGACTATACACCCTGGTAATAGACTATACACCCTGGTAATAGACTATACACCCTGGTATTAGACTATAACACCCTGGTATTAGACTATACACCCTGGTATTAGACAATAACACCCTGGTAATAGACTATAACACCCTGGTAATAGACTATAACACCCTGGTATTAGACTATAACAGCCTGGTATTAGACTATACACCCTGGTATTAGACTATAACACCCTGGTATTAGACTATAACACCCTGGTAATGGACTATAACACCCTGGTATTAGACTATAACACCCTGGTAATGGACTATAACACCCTGGTAATGGACTATAACACCCTGGTAATGGACTATAACACCCTGGTATTAGACTATAACACCCTGGTATTAGATTATAACACCCTGGTAATGGACTATAACACCCTGGTATTAGACTATAAGACCCTGGTAATGGACTATAACACCCTGGTAATGGACTATAACACCCTGGTATTAGACTATAACACCCTGGTAATGGACTATAACACCCTGGTAATGGACTATAACACCCTGCTAATGGACTATAACCGGCCTTGTAATGGACTATAACCGGCCTTGTAATGGACTATAACAGCCTGGTATTAGACTATAACAGCCTTGTAATGGATATTAACCAGCCTTGTAATGGACTATAACACCCTGGTAATGGACTATAACACCCTGGTAATGGATTATAACACCCTGGTAATGGATTATAACACCCTGGTATTAGACTATAACACCCTGGTAATGGACTATAACACCCTGGTAATGGACTATAACACCCTGGTATTAGACTATACACCCTGGTAATGGACTATAACCAGCCTCGTAATGGACTATACACCCTGGTAATGGACTATAACCAGCCTTGTAATGGACTATACACCCTGGTAATGGACTACAGCCAGCCCTGTAGTGGACTATACACCCTGGTAATGGACTATAACACCCTGGTATTAGACTATAACCAGCCTTGTAATGGACTATAACCAGCCTTGTAATGGACTATAACCAGCCTTGTAATGGACTATAACCAGCCTGGTAATGGACTATAACCAGCCTTGTAATGGACTATAACCAGCCTGGTAATGGACTATAACCAGCCTGGTAATGGACTATAGCCAGCCTGGTAATGGACTATAACCGGCCTTGTAATGGACTATAACCAGCCTTGTAATGGACTATAACCGGCCTTGTAATGGACTATAACCGGCCTTGTAATGGACTATAACCGGCCTTGTAGTGGACTATAGCCAGCCCCGTAGTGGACTATACACCCTGGTAATGGACTATAACCAGCCTGGTAATGGACTATAACCAGCCTGGTAATGGACTATAACCAGCCTGGTAATGGACTATAACCAGCCTGGTAATGGAATATAACCAGCCTGGTAATGGACTATAACCAGCCTGGTAATGGACTATAACCATCCTTGTAATGGGCTATAGCCAGCCCTGTAGTGGACTATACACCCTGGTAATGGACTATTGCCAGCCTTGTAGTGGACTATAACCAGCCTTGTAATGGACTATAGCCAGCCTGGTAATGGACTATAACCAGCCTGGTAATGGACTATAACCAGCCTGGTAATGGACTATAACCAGCCTGGTAATGGACTATAACCAGCCTGGTAATGGACTATAGCCAGCCCTGTAGTGGACTATACACCCTGGTATTAGACTATAACACCCTGGTATTAGACTATAACACCCTGGTATTAGACTATAACACCCTTGTAATGGACTATAACCAGCCTGGTAATGGACTATAACCAGCCTTGTAATGGACTATAACCGGCCTTGTAATGGACTATAACCGGCCTTGTAATGGACTATAACCGGCCTTGTAGTGGACTATAACCAGCCCTGTAGTGGACTATAGCCAGCCCTGTAGTGGACTATACACCCTGGTAATGGACTATAACCAGCCTGGTAATGGACTATAACCAGCCTGGTAATGGACTATAACCAGCCTGGTAATGGACTATAACCAACCTGGTAATGGACTATAACCAGCCTGGTAATGGACTATAACCAGCCTGGTAATGGACTATAACCAGCCTGGTAATGGACTATAGCCAGCCCTGTAGTGGACTATACACCCTGGTAATGGACTATAGCCAGCCTTGTAATGGACTATAGCCAGCCTTGTAGTGGACTTTAACCAGCCTTGTAGTGGACTATAGCCAGCCTTGTAGTGGACTATAGCCAGCCTTGTAGTGGACTATAGCCAGCCTTGTAGTGGACTATAACCACCCTTGTAGTGGACTATAACCAGCCCTGTAATGGACTATAGCCAGCCTTGTAGTGGACTATAGCCAGCCTTGTAGTGGACTATAGCCAGCCTTGTAGTGGACTATAGCCAGCCTTGTAGTGGACTATAGCCAGCCTTGTAGTGGACTATAGCCACCCTGGTAATGGACTTAAACCAGCCTTGTAGTGGACTATAGCCAGCCTTGTAGTGGACTATAGCCAGCCTTGTAGTGGACTATAGCCAGCCTTGGGAGGGAAGAATCAATCTTGTTTAACTGGACAGACAGAATTCTGTCTAGCTTCCTGTTTTTGTTTTCATTTTCCTTTTGGTTTCTCTGCAGACATTTCAGTTAGGGTAATGTTGTCTGTGAGTGCTGAGGTCAGTAAAACCAACCAACTGTCTTCCTGCCATTGTTCCAGCACACACAAATACACGCACACACCACACTCACACAAACACACAAATACACACACACACACAAATACACGCACACACCACACAAATACACGCACACACCACACTCACACAAACACACACACACAAATACACAAAACACACACACCACACACACACACACAAATACACACACACAAGCCCACATACCATTAGAGACCTGATGAGGGCTAGCTAGGCCACACCCCCCGGGTTAGCCTCTCCTCCCACGCACTGATGGTTTCTCATAGTTTCCATGGATACAGTGAATATGGCAGGGATTCTGCAGATGGGGTACCCTGATAGAATGGATGTTTGCTTATAAGAAGGAATTGGAAGAGGTACTCTGATAAGACATTCTATTTGTGCAAATCTTTAGAATAAACACTGGCTGCAGTAGATCATCTTGTTACTCTCAGTTATTTTACATATATATTCATAGTATTTTACATAGTCATGCTACAGTTATACAGTTTATATTATATACAAATATTATAAACCTAGTCTGCAATAGTTCTACTCCCATCACAGAGGAGTCAGTCTGAGATGGATCGTGTCTGTGTCACCGTGTTTGTCTTCAACTGAAACTGTCTGTTTGTTTACATTCTAAAATAAGGATAAGGCCTCCATTTGCTTGTCTGCTGACATGTGCTCATTAGGCTGGATGACGTACTAGATCTTAAAGCCTTTGGAAAAGGCCCAGGCAATGGCTAGCATTGGTAGGTTGGTCTGTCTATCTATCTACAGTTGAAGTCAGAAGTTTACATACACTTAGGTTGGAGTCATTAAAACTCGTTCTTCAACCACTCCACAAATGTCTTGTTAACAAACTATAGTTTTGGCAAGTCGGTTAGGACATCTACTTTGTGCATGACACAAGTAATATTTTCCAACAATTGTTTACAGACAGATTATTTCACTTATAATTCACTGTATCACAATTCCAGTGGGTCAGAAGTTTACATACACTAAGTTGACTGTGTCTTTAAACAGCTTGGAAATTCCAGAAAATTATGTCATGGCTTTAGAAGCTTCTGATAGGCTAATTGACATAATTTGAGGTCAATTGGAGGTGTACCTGTGGATGTATTTCAAGGCCTACCTTCAAACTCAGTGCCTCTTTGCTTGACATCATGGGAAAATCTAAAGAAATCAGCAAAGACCTCAGAAAAATATTGCAGACCTCCACAAGTCTGGTTCATCTTTGGGAGCAATTTCCAAACGCCTGAAGGTACCACGTTCATCTGTACAAACAATAGTACGCAGGTATAAACACCATGGGACCACGGAGCCGTCATACCGCTCAGGAAGAGACACGTTCTGACTCCTAGAGATGAACGTACTTTGGTGCGAAAATTGCAAATCAATCCCAGAACAACAGCAAAGGACCTTGTGAAGATGCCGGAGGAAACAGGTACAAAAGTATCTATATCCACAGTAAAACGAGTCCTATATCGACATAACCTGAAAGGCCGCTCAGCAAGGAAGAAGCCACTGCTCCAAACCCACCATAAAAAAGCCAGACTACAGTTTGCAACTGCACATGGGGACAAATATCATACTTTTTGGAGAAATGTCCTCTGGTCTGATGAAGAGGTGGCAGCATCATGTTGTGGGGGTGCTTTGCTGCAGGAGGGACTGGTGCACTTCACAAAATAGATGGCATCATGAGGAGTGAAAATTACGTGGATATATTGAAGCAACATCTCAAGACATCAGTCAGGAAGTTAAAGCTTGGTCGCAAATGGGTCTTCCAAATGAACAATGACCCCAAGCATACTTCCAAAGTTGTGGCAAATTGGCTTAAGGAGAACAAAGTCAAGGTATTGGAGGGGCCATCACAAAGCCCTGACCTCAATCCTATAGAAAACTGAAAAAGCGTGTGCGAGCAAGGAGGCCTACAAACCTGACTCAGTTACACCAGCTCTGTCAGGAGGAATGGGCCAAAATTCACCCAACTTATTGTGGGAAGCTTGTGAAAGGCTACCCAAAACGTTTGACCCAAGTTAAACAATTTAAAGGCAATGTTACCAAATACTAATTGAGTAAACTTTTGGCACACTGGGAATGTGATGAAAGAAATAAAAGCTGAAATAAATAATTCTCTCTACCATTATTCTGACATTTCACATTCTTAAAATAAAGTGGTGATCCTAACTGACATAAGACAGGGAATTTTTACTGGGATTAAATGTCAGGAATTGTGAAAAGCTGAGTTTAAACGTTTAAACGTATTTGACAAAGGTGTATGTAAACTTCCGACTTCAATTGTATCTATCTCTGCCATTTTAGAAATCACTTGAAATCTGCCTTGTCCAAGTCTGAACCACACTAAAATTTCATCAAAAAGGAACATAATTGGATACTCAACCATAGGATTTAAATGGATACTATAAAACTGGAATATATTTTACATGTCAAAACTGGAATAGATCCAACATGTTAAAACTGGAATACATCCAACATGTCACGTTCCTGACCTGTTTTCTGTTGTTTTGTATGTGTGTGATGGTCAGGGCATGAGTTTTGGGTGGGCAGTCTATGTTTTCCGTTTCTATGTTGGTTTTGGGTTGCCTGGTATGGCTCTTAATTAGAGGCAGGTGTTTTGCGTTTTCCTCTAATTGAGAGTCATATTAAGGTAGGAGGTTCTCACTGTTTGTTTGTGGGTGATTGTCGCTGTGTCTGTGTATTTTGCACCACACGGTACTGTCTCGTCTCGTTCGTTCGGTCGTTCCTGTCTGTTCATGTGTTTCCTCGTTTCATGTAAGTTCATAGTTTAGGTCTGTCTAGTTCGTTTTGTTATTTTGTTTATCATTCAAGTGTATTTCGTTTCGTGTTTTTCCGTCTTGTCATTAAAACATTATGTATTCATCACCCGCTGCGCCTTGGTCAACTCACTCACCGAAAGAGAGCCGTTACAGAATCACCCACCAAACCCAGATCAAGCAGCGGGTTAACGGACAGCAACGACAGCAGCAGTGGGAAAAGGAGGATTGGACATGGGAAGAGATCCTGGACGGTAAAGGACCCTGGGCAGAGCCAGTGGAGTGTCGCCGCCCCAAAGCGGAGCTGGAGGCATCGAAAGCGGAGAGGCGACGTTATGAGGAGGCAGCATGGAAGCAAGGCTGGAAGCCCGCAAGTACTACCCTAAAATTTCTTGGGGGGGGCTAAGAGGTAGTGGGCCGAGGGCAGGTAGGAGACCTGCGCCCACTTCCCAGGCTAACCGTGGAGAGCGGGAGTACGGGCAGACGCCGTGTTACGCAGTAGAGCGCACGGTGTCTCCTGTACGGGTGCATAGCCCAGTGCGGGTTATTCCACCTCCCCGCACTGGTAGGGCTAGATTGGGCATTGAGCCAAATGTCATGAGGCCGGCCCTACATATCTGGCCACCAGTACGTCTCCTTGGGCTGGCTTACATGGCACCAGCCTTACGCATGGTGTCCCCGGTTCGCCAACACAGCCCAGTGCGGGTTATTCCACCTCCCCGCACTGGACGGGCTACGGGGAGCATGCAACCAGGTAAGGTTGGGCAGGCTCAGTGCTCAAGGGAGCCAATACGCCTGCACGGTCCGGTATTTCCGGTGCTACCTCCTCGCCCCAGCCCAGTACCACCAGTGCCTACACCACGCACCAGGCTTCCAGTGCGTTTTAAGAGCCCTGTTCCTCCTCCACGCACTCTCCCTATGGTGCGTGTCTCCAGCCCAGTGCCTCCAGTTCCGGCACCACGCACTAAGCCATCTGTGCGTCTCCAGAGCCCTGTACGCACTGTTCCTTCTCCCCGCACTCGCCCTGAGGCCTATAGTGCGCTTCGAGAGGTCAGTGTGCCCTGTTCCTGCTCCCCGCACTAGCCTTGAAGTGCGTGCCGTCATCCCGGTACCTCCAGTTCCGGCACCACGCACCAGGCCTACTGTGCGCCTCAGCAGGGCAGAGTCGGCCGTCTGCCCAACGCCTTCTGCACTGTCTGTCTGCCCAGCGCCGTCTGAGCCATCTGTCTGTCCAGCGCCGTCTGAGCCATCTGTCTGTCCAGCGCCGTCTGAGCCATCTGTCTGCCCAGCGCCGTCTGAGCCATCCGTCTGCCCAGCGCCGTCTGAGCCATCCGTCTGCCCAGCGCCGTCTGAGCCATCCGTCTGCCCAGCGCCGTCTGAGCCATCCGTCTGCCCAGCGCCGTCTGAGCCATCCGTCTGTCCAGCGCCGTCTGAGCCGTCCGTCTGCCCAGCGCCTTCTGAGCCGTCCGTCTGCCCAGCGCCTTCTGAGCCGTCCGTCTGCCCAGCGCCTTCTGAGCCGTCCGTCTGCCCAGCGCCTTCTGAGCCGTCCGTCTGCCCAGCGCCTTCTGAGCCGCCAGCCAGTCAGGAGCTGCCAGAGCCGCCAGCCAGTCAGGAGCTGCCAGAGCCGCCAGCCAGTCAGGAGCTGCCAGAGCCGCCAGCCAGTCAGGAGCTGCCCCACAGTCAGGAGCTGTCCCTCAGCCCGGACCTGCCGGAGTCCCTCAGCCCGGACCTGCCGGAGTCCCTCAGCCCGGACCTGCCGGAGTCCCTCAGCCAGGACCTGCCGGAGTCCCTCAGCCAGGACCTGCCGGAGTCCCTCAGCCAGGACCTGCCGGAGTCCCTCAGCCAGGACCTGCCGGAGTCCCTCAGCCAGGACCTGCCGGAGTCCCTCAGCCAGGACCTGCCGGAGTCCCTCAGCCAGGACCTGCCGGAGTCCCTCAGCCAGGACCTGCCCGAGTCCCTCAGCCAGGACCTGCCCGAGTCCCTCAGCCAGGACCTGCCCGAGTCCCTCAGCCAGGACCTGCCAGAGTCCCTCAGCCAGGACCTGCCAGAGTCCCTCAGCCAGGATCTGCCAGAGTCCCTCAGCCAGGACCTGCCAGAGTCCCTCAGCCAGGACCTGCCAGAGTCCCTCAGCCAGGACCTGCCAGAGTCCCTCAGCCAGGACCTGCCCCTTATCCCGGTGCTGCCCCTTATCCCGGTGCTGCCCCTTATCCCGGTGCTGCCCCTTCATTTAGGTGGTTTTAGTTGGAGGGTGGTCATTGGGAGGGGAATACAGAAGCGGGGAGTGACTATGGTGGTGTG
Source organism: Salvelinus fontinalis (assembly GCF_029448725.1). Classification (NCBI taxonomy): domain Eukaryota; kingdom Metazoa; phylum Chordata; class Actinopteri; order Salmoniformes; family Salmonidae; genus Salvelinus; species Salvelinus fontinalis. The sequence goes on from NC_074667.1 coordinate 76,619,466, forward strand.
GGGACAGCGTCCGGAGCCTGAGCCACCACCGTGGTCAGATGCCCACCCAGACCCTCCCCTGGACTTTGTGCTGGTGCGCCCGGCGTTCGCACCTTGAGGGGGGGGTTCTGTCACGTTCCTGACCTGTTTTGTATGTGTGTGATGGTCAGGGCGTGAGTTTTGGGTGGGCAGTCTATGTTTTCCGTTTCTATGTTGGTTTTGGGTTGCCTGGTATGGCTCTTAATTAGAGGCAGGTGTTTTGCGTTTTCCTCTAATTGAGAGTCATATTAAGGTAGGAGGTTCTCACTGTTTGTTTGTGGGTGATTGTCGCTGTGTCTGTGTATTTTGCACCACACGGTACTGTCTCGTCTCGTTCGTTCGGTCGTTCCTGTCTGTTCATGTGTTTCCTCGTTTCATGTAAGTTCATAGTTTAGGTCTGTCTAGTTCGTTTTGTTATTTTGTTTATCATTCAAGTGTATTTCGTTTCGTGTTTTTCCGTCTTGTCAAATAAACATTATGTATTCATCACCCGCTGCGCCTTGGTCTACTCACTCACCGAAAGAGAGCCGTTACACAACATGTTAAAACTGGAATCGATTTTACATGTTAAAAGTGGAATCGATTTTACATGTTAAAACTGGAATAGATCTTACATCATAAACTGGAATAGATCTTACATGTTAAAACTGGAATAGATCTTACATGTTAAAACTGGAATAGATCTTACTTATTAAAACTGGAATAGATCCAACATGTTAAAACTGGAATAGATCTTACATGTTAAAACTGGAATAGATCCAACATGTTAAAACTGGAATAGATCCAACATGTTAAAACTGGAATACATCCAACATGTTAAAACTGGAATAGATCCAACATGTTAAAACTGGAATAGATCTTACATGTTAAAACTGGAATAGATCTAACATGTTAAAACTGGAATAGATCTTACATGTTAAAACTGGAATAGATCTTACATGTTAAAACTGGAATAGATCCAACATGTTAAAACTGGAATAGATCCAACATGTTAAAACTGGAATAGATCTTACATGTTAAAACTGGAATAGATCTTACATGTTAAAACTGGAATAGATCCAACATGTTAAAACTGGGATAGATCCAACATGTTAAAACTGGAATAGATCCAACATGTTAAAACTGGAATAGATCTTACATGTTAAAACTGGAATAGATCTTACATGTTAAAACTGGAATAGATCCAACATGTTAAAACTGGAATAGATCCAACATGTTAAAACTGGAATAGATCTTACATGTTAAAACTGGAATAGATCTTACATGTTAAAACTGGAACAGATCTTACATGTTAAAACTGGAACAGATCCAACATGTTAAAACTGGAATAGATCCAACATGTTAAAACTGGAATAGATCTTACATGTTAAAACTGGAATAGATCTTACATGTTAAAACTGGAATAGATCTTACATGTTAAAACTGGAATAGATCTTACATGTTAAAACTGGAATAGATCTTACATGTTAAAACTGGAATAGATCCAACATGTTAAAACTGGAATAGATCCAACATGTTAAAACTGGAATAGATCCAACATGTTAAAACTGGAATAGATCCAACATGTTAAAACTGGAATAGATCTTACATATTAAAACTGGAATAGATCCAACATGTTAAGTCTGGAATAGATCCAACATGTTAAAACTGGAACAGATCTTACATGTTAAAACTGGAACAGATCTTACATGTTAAAACTGGAATAGATCCAACATGTTAAAACTGGAATAGATCTTACATGTTAAAACTGGAATAGATCCAACATGTTAAAACTGGAATAGATCTTACATGTTAAAACTGGAATAGATCCAACATGTTAAAACTGGAATAGATCTTACATGTTAAAACTGGAATAGATCTTACATGTTAAAACTGGAATAGATCTTACATGTTAAAAATTTATTCTGCTATTTTAGCCACACCTGTTGGTGACAGGTGCATAAAATCGAGTATACAGCCATGCAATCTCCATAGACAAACATTGGTAGTAGAATGGCCCATACTGAAGAGCTCAGTGACTTTCAACTTGGCAACACCACAAAATGCCACCTTTCCAACAAGTCAGTTAGTCACATTTCAGCCTTCTAGGAGCAACAATTGCTCAGCCGTGAAGTGGTAGGCCACACAAGCTCACAGAACGGGACCGCCGAGTGCTGAACCGCCGAGGGCGTAAAAATCGTCTGTCCTTGGTTGCAACACTCACTACAGAGTTCCAAACTGCCTCTGGAAGCAACATCAGCACAAGAACTGTTCATCGGGAACTTAATGAAATGGATTTCCATGGCCGAGCAGCCGCACACAACTCTTAAGATCACCATGCACAATGCCAAGTGTCGGCTGGAATGGTGTAAAGCTCGCCGCCATTGGACTCTGGAGCAGTGGAAACGCCTTCTCTGGAGTGATGAATCACGCTTCACCCTCTGGCAGTCCGATGGACGAATCTGGGTTTGGCGGAGGCGAGGAAAATGCTACCTGCACCAATGCATAGTGCCTACTGTAAAGTTTGGTGGATGAGGAATAACGGTCTGGAGCTCTTTTTCATGATTCAGGCTAGGCCCCTTAGTTCCAGTGAAGGGAAATCTTAACGCTACAGCATACAATGACATTCTAGATGATTCTGTGCTTCCAACTTTGTGGCAACAGTTTGGGGAAGGCCCTTTTCTGTTTCAGCATGACATTGCCCCCATTATACAAAGCGAGGTCCATACAGAAATGGTTTGTCGAGATCGGTGTGGAAGAACTTGACTGGCCTGCAAAGAGCCCTGACCTGAACCCCATCGAACACCTTTGGGATGATTTGGAAAGCCGACTGCAATCCAGGCCTAATCGCCCAACATCAGTGCCCAACCTCACTAACGTACAGCAGCAGAGGGACCAACTCCATATTAATGGCCATGATTTTGGAATGTTCGCATATAGTGTATTTCACATCCTATATAAACTATGGATACTATGCTGTACAACATTATGGAAACAACAGACCTACAGCCTTGTCAGGGCATGGTTTGTGGTTTTACTTTGGGTTAGCACAATACGCTAGGCCAGGGTTCACTTCAGTGGGTATCATGTAAAGAAACCAACAATGCCTGCTATTGAAGCGGTGCCAAATCTCCTGCTATTTATGACCAGCTATTCATTCAGACTATAGTAATATCCTGTACAGAGATTAACCCTGATCTAAGAGTGGCATGTTGGGTCAGGGATAGATAGATAGATAGATAGATAGATAGATAGATAGATAGATAGATAGATAGATAGATAGATAGATAGAACAAATCCAATTTTGATAAACTCCCATATCTACTGGGAGAAATTCCACAGTGTGCCATCACAGCAGCAAGATTTGTGACCTGTTGCCACAAGAAAAGGGCAACCAGTGAAGAACAAACACCATTGTAAATACAACCCATATTTATGCTTATTTATTTTCCATTGTGTACTTTAACCATTTGTACATTGTTACAACAAATTGTGCGAGCCCTATGGGACTCCCAGTCATGGCCGGTAATGACACAGCCTGGTACCACCTCTATTCTGCTAAGTCATTGGTTTCTCAGGACTTTAGTAAATTACCACACCAGCACCAGCCTGTGTTGTAGATAAATTACCACACCACACCAGCACCAGCCTGGGTTGTAGATAAATTACCACAGCAGCACCAGCACCAGCCTGGGTTGTAGATAAATTACCACAGCAGCACCAGCCTGGTTGTAGATAAATTACAACACCAGCACCAGCACCAGCCTGGGTTGTAGATAAATTACCACAGCAGCACCAGCCTGGTTGTAGATAAATTACCACAGCAGCACCAGCCTGGTTGTAGATAAATTACCACAGCAGCACCAGCCTGGTTGTAGATAAATTACCACAGCAGCACCAGCACCAGCCTGTGTTGTAGATAAATTACCACAGCAGCACCAGCACCAGCCTGTGTTGTAGATAAATTACCACAGCAGCACCAGCCTGGTTGTAGATAAATTACCACAGCAGCACCAGCCTGGTTGTAGATAAATTACCACACCAGCACCAGCCTGGTTGTAGATAAATTACCACAGCAGCACCAGCCTGGTTGTAGATAAATTACCACACCACACCAGCACCAGCCTGGGTTGTAGATAAATTACCACAGCAGCACCAGCCTGGTTGTAGATAAATTACCACAGCAGCACCAGCCTGGTTGTAGATAAATTACCACAGCAGCACCAGCACCAGCCTGGTTGTAGATAAATTACCACACCACACCAGCACCAGCCTGGTTGTAGATAAATTACCACAGCAGCACCAGCCTGGTTGTAGATAAATTACCACAGCAGCACCAGCCTGGTTGTAGATAAATTACCACAGCAGCACCAGCACCAGCCTGGGTTGTAGATAAATTACCACAGCAGCACCAGCCTGGGTTGTAGATAAATTACCACACCAGCACCAGCCTGGTTGTAGATAAATTACCACACCAGCACCAGCACCAGCCTGGGTTGTAGATAAATTACCACAGCAGCACCAGCCTGGTTGTAGATAAATTACCACAGCAGCACCAGCCTGGTTGTAGATAAATTACCACACCAGCACCAGCCTGGTTGTAGATAAATTACCACAGCAGCACCAGCTTGGTTGTAGATAAATTACCACACCACACCAGCACCAGCCTGGGTTGTAGATAAATTACCACAGCAGCACCAGCCTGGTTGTAGATAAATTACCACAGCAGCACCAGCCTGGTTGTAGATAAATTACCACAGCAGCACCAGCACCAGCCTGGTTGTAGATAAATTACCACACCACACCAGCACCAGCCTGGTTGTAGATAAATTACCACAGCAGCACCAGCCTGGTTGTAGATAAATTACCACAGCAGCACCAGCCTGGTTGTAGATAAATTACCACACCAGCACCAGCACCAGCCTGGGTTGTAGATAAATTACCACAGCAGCACCAGCCTGGTTGTAGATAAATTACCACAGCAGCACCAGCCTGGTTGTAGATAAATTACCACAGCAGCACCAGCCTGGTTGTAGATAAATTACCACAGCAGCACCAGCACCAGCCTGTGTTGTAGATAAATTACCACAGCAGCACCAGCACCAGCCTGGGTTGTAGATAAATTACCACAGCAGCACCAGCCTGGTTGTAGATAAATTACCACAGCAGCACCAGCCTGGTTGTAGATAAATTACCACAGCAGCACCAGCCTGGTTGTAGATAAATTACCACAGCAGCACCAGCCTGGTTGTAGATAAATTACCACAGCAGCACCAGCCTGGTTGTAGATAAATTACCACAGCAGCACCAGCACCAGCCTGTGTTGTAGATAAATTACCACAGCAGCACCAGCACCAGCCTGGTTGTAGATAAATTACCACAGCAGCACCAGCCTGGGTTGTAGATAAATTACCACACCAGCACCAGCCTGTGTTGTAGATAAATTACCACACCACACCAGCACCAGCCTGGTTCTAGATAAATTACCACAGCAGCACCAGCCTGGTTGTAGATAAATTACCACACCAGCACCAGCCTGGTTGTAGATAAATTACCACAGCAGCACCAGCCTGGTTGTAGATAAATTACCACAGCAGCACCAGCCTGGTTGTAGATAAATTACCACACCAGCACCAGCACCAGCCTGGTTGTAGATAAATTACCACAGCAGCACCAGCCTGGTTGTAGATAAATTACCACAGCAGCACCAGCCTGGTTGTAGATAAATTACCACAGCAGCACCAGCCTGGTTGTAGATAAATTACCACAGCAGCACCAGCCTGGTTGTAGATAAATTACCACAGCAGCACCAGCCTGGTTGTAGATAAATTACCACAGCAGCACCAGCCTGGGTTGTAGATAAATTACCACAGCAGCACCAGCCTGGTTGTAGATAAATTACCACAGCAGCACCAGCCTGGTTGTAGATAAATTACCACAGCAGCACCAGCCTGGTTGTAGATAAATTACCACAGCAGCACCAGCACCAGCCTGGTTGTAGATAAATTACCACAGCAGCATCAGCCTGGGTTGTAGATAAATTACCACAGCAGCACCAGCCTGGTTGTAGATAAATTACCACAGCAGCACCAGCCTGGGTTGTAGATAAATTACCACAGCAGCACCAGCCTGGTTGTAGATAAATTACCACAGCAGCACCAGCACCAGCCTGGGTTGTAGATAAATTACCACAGCAGCACCAGCCTGGGTTGTAGATAAATTACCACAGCAGCACCAGCCTGGTTGTAGATAAATTACCACAGCAGCACCAGCACCAGCCTGGTTGTAGATAAATTACCACAGCAGCACCAGCCTGGTTGTAGATAAATTACCACAGCAGCACCAGCCTGGGTTGTAGATAAATTACCACAGCAGCACCAGCCTGGTTGTAGATAAATTACCACAGCAGCACCAGCCTGGTTGTAGATAAATTACCACAGCAGCACCAGCCTGGTTGTAGATAAATTACCACAGCAGCACCAGCACCAGCCTGGTTGTAGATAAATTACCACAGCAGCACCAGCCTGGTTGTAGATAAATTACCACAGCAGCACCAGCCTGGTTGTAGATAAATTACCACAGCAGCACCAGCCTGGTTGTAGATAAATTACCACAGCAGCACCAGCCTGGTTGTAGATAAATTACCACAGCAGCACCAGCCTGGTTGTAGATAAATTACCACACCACACCAGCACCAGCCTGGTTGTAGATAAATTACCACAGCAGCACCAGCCTGGTTGTAGATAAATTACCACAGCAGCACCAGCACCAGCCTGGTTGTAGATAAATTACCACAGCAGCACCAGCCTGGGTTGTAGATAAATTACCACAGCAGCACCAGCCTGGTTGTAGATAAATTACCACAGCAGCACCAGCCTGGTTGTAGATAAATTACCACAGCAGCACCAGCCTGGTTGTAGATAAATTACCACACCAGCACCAGCCTGGGTTGTAGATAAATTACCACAGCAGCACCAGCACCAGCCTGGTTGTAGATAAATTACCACAGCAGCACCAGCCTGGTTGTAGATAAATTACCACAGCAGCACCAGCCTGGGTTGTAGATAAATTACCACACCACACCAGCACCAGCCTGGTTGTAGATAAATTACCACACCAGCACCAGCCTGGGTTGTAGATAAATTACCACACCACACCAGCACCAGCCTGGTTGTAGATAAATTACCACACCAGCACCAGCCTGGGTTGTAGATAAATTACCACACCACACCAGCACCAGCCTGGTTGTAGATAAATTACCACAGCAGCACCAGCCTGGTTGTAGATAAATTACCACAGCAGCACCAGCCTGGTTGTAGATAAATTACCACAGCAGCACCAGCCTGGTTGTAGATAAATTACCACAGCAGCACCAGCCTGGTTGTAGATAAATTACCACAGCAGCACCAGCCTGGTTGTAGATAAATTACCACAGCAGCACCAGCCTGGTTGTAGATAAATTACCACACCACACCAGCACCAGCCTGGGTTGTAGATAAATTACCACAGCAGCACCAGCCTGGTTGTAGATAAATTACCACAGCAGCACCAGCCTGGTTGTAGATAAATTACCACACCACACCAGCACCAGCCTGGTTGTAGATAAATTACCACAGCAGCACCAGCCTGGTTGTAGATAAATTACCACAGCAGCACCAGCCTGGTTGTAGATAAATTACCACAGCAGCACCAGCACCAGCCTGGGTTGTAGATAAATTACCACAGCAGCACCAGCACCAGCCTGGTTGTAGATAAATTACCACAGCAGCACCAGCACCAGCCTGGGTTGTAGATAAATTACCACAGCAACACCAGCACCAGCCTGGGTTGTAGATAAATTACCACACCAGCACCAGCCTGGGTTGTAGATAAATTACCACAGCAACACCAGCACCAGCCTGGGTTGTAGATAAATTACCACAGCAGCACCAGCACCAGCCTGGGTTGTAGATAAATTACCACAGCAGCACCAGCACCAGCCTGGGTTGTAGATAAATTACCACAGCAGCACCAGCACCAGCCTGGGTTGTAGATAAATTACCACAGCAGCACCAGCACCAGCCTGGTTGTAGATAAATTACCACAGCAGCACCAGCCTGGTTGTAGATAAATTACCACAGCAGCACCAGCACCAGCCTGTGTTGTAGATAAATTACCACAGCAGCACCAGCACCAGCCTGGGTTGTAGATAAATTACCACAGCAGCACCAGCCTGGTTGTAGATAAATTACCACACCACACCAGCACCAGCCTGGTTGTAGATAAATTACCACAGCAGCACCAGCCTGGTTGTAGATAAATTACCACAGCAGCACCAGCCTGGTTGTAGATAAATTACCACAGCAGCACCAGCCTGGTTGTAGATAAATTACCACAGCAGCACCAGCACCAGCCTGTGTTGTAGATAAATTACCACAGCAGCACCAGCACCAGCCTGGGTTGTAGATAAATTACCACAGCAGCACCAGCCTGGTTGTAGATAAATTACCACACCACACCAGCACCAGCCTGGTTGTAGATAAATTACCACAGCAGCACCAGCCTGGTTGTAGATAAATTACCACAGCAGCACCAGCACCAGCCTGGTTGTAGATAAATTACCACAGCAGCACCAGCCTGGGTTGTAGATAAATTACCACAGCAGCACCAGCCTGGTTGTAGATAAATTACCACAGCAGCACCAGCACCAGCCTGGTTGTAGATAAATTACCACAGCAGCACCAGCCTGGTTGTAGATAAATTACCACAGCAGCACCAGCCTGGTTGTAGATAAATTACCACACCAGCACCAGCACCAGCCTGTGTTGTAGATAAATTACCACAGCAGCACCAGCCTGGTTGTAGATAAATTATGCTATCTGGTTTATAAATGTATCCGCAGTATTCTTCGTTGATGGCAATGAAATGCTTATCTCAGTATCCCGTTAAAATGATTAATTTTTCCATCTTTTGTGTCCCCCCCTGACTTTGCTGATAACTTCTTTATTGAACAAAAATATACTTACTATGACTGTGATCTGTGGCTGTTCCATCTAGTTATCTTAAGATGAATGCACTAAACGTAAGTCGCCCTGGATAAGATTGTCTGCTAAATGACTAAAATGTAAATTGAAAGGTTACTTCCTCTAAAGTACCACTAGGTGGTGATCTTCACCTATAACAATCTAACTGTACAGTACGCAAAGTTATATTACAGTCAGTCCAATGACGTTTATATACTGACCTTTCCAAGATGCCCTATTATCAATGCCCAGTGAATTTATGCAAATGAATACACAAACGTGGTCCTCTTGGCTCCCTTCCACTAGAATTACACACAATGCTTATTCAGGTCTCTTGTTTCTCAATTGCTGAAAAGGTTGTGTATACTTGTGACAGTAAAAACTATCTGCATTTTTAAAAATATGTATTTTATTGATTGTATGGTGTTTTGTGGTCTGTCTGTGACCAAGGGGTTAGACTAAAACAAGATGATCTCAGTTATTATACTGTACCTAAGTACAGTACACTGTTCTCTCTCTGCACTCTCCCCACAGGCTCCGATCACAGATGCCCAAAACTACGTTTCAATGCAAAGCAGAACTGTAATTTACCGGACTCTGTAATTCACTTTACTGTCGTTTTGTTTCCAGAGTTGTAAACACACTGAGGCTTTTGTATCATTTTCTATTGCAGAACAGAACTGCCTTAAAAAGTCAAAAGAGAAAGGACCTGAGCGTGACTGACAGAGAGGTCAAAGCAGATGTTGATTTTTATCATAGCGCTGACTGGGTAAGCTGTCAATGAATGAATGCCAGGGGTAATGAGACGTAGGGAACGGTAAGTAATTTATCCATCATCCATGTTAACCATAGTCAGGTAAGTCATTGAATAGAAATGGTGGAGAAAAATAAATAAAAGATTGCCAAGGCAATCACAGAATGCCTCCTTCAAAGTCACAATAGGAAGAACACATTTCCCTCCATTGTTATTGTCACTCACAGCATGACACGAGCCCCAGTGGTTAATCCTGATTGGCTCTGACAGGTCTGAAAGAAGGAGGGTCCAGGTTTAACATGTAGTTCCAATGAGCAGCAACAGATTCTGAAACATTATGCAAATTAGTCAAGTGTAACACATACATTTGCCGTATGGTTCGTAAACAGGAAACAGTTGCAATGCTCAAATCTAAGACACAATCTACAGAATACAGTGCATTCGGAAATTTTTCAGACGCTTTAACTTTATCCACATTTTGTTACTTTACAGCCTCATTGTTCTAAAATGGATGAAATTGTTGAGTGGGAAAAAACTATCTACACACAATACCCAATAATGACAAAACAAACATATCTTTTGAAATACTGCCAATTTATAAAAAATAAAAACCTTAAATATCACATTTACATAAGTATTCAGACCCTTTACTCAGTACTTTGTTGAAGCACCTTTGGCAGATATTACAGCCTCAAGTGTTCTTGGGTATGAAGCTACAACCTCGGCACACTATTTGGTGGTGGGTTTCTCCCATTTTTGTCTGTGGATCCTCTCAAACCATAAAGGCTGATGGGTGGAGTGCTGCAGAGATGGTTGTCCTTCTGAAAGGTTCTCCCATCTCCACAGAGGATCTCTGGATATCTGTCAGAGTGACCATCGGGTTATTTTTTAGTACCCTTCCACAGATCTGTACGTCGACACAATCCTGTCTCGGAGCTCTACGGACAATTCCTACCACCTCATGGCTTGGTTTTTGCTCTGACATGCACTTCTTCTATGATATAATTGCGGTCCGCAAACCAATGTTAAAGGTGCATGGCGCCACCTACTGTGCTGGAGTGTGAGGTCAATCAAGGTTTACAACATGTCTAAATCCTCCTACCCAACTCGGTACTTCTGAGAAAATAAAAAAGAGCCCTACTAACTTATAATAGACCCCCCCCCCCCCCACGCATCCAACCTCAATGACCCTCCACTTGAATCTTTCCCTCTCTTCAACATCCTCACAACAATATAACAACACTTGCTCCACCGTTTCATCGACCATACACTCCAGACACAACCAGATGTAATGACGAGTTCAATGTACAATGTCCTAAGCGCAATGGAGTAAACACCACCTCTTCCTTCCTAATCTGACCTTTGAACCTTGGCCCAACAACTTGGAGGGCATAAATGCCGACCTGTGGTATCCAATTGGTAGTTACAGTCTTGTCTCATCGCTGCAACTCCCGTATGGACTCAGGAGAGGCGAAGGTCGAGAGTCGTGCCTCCTCCAAAACACAACCCAACCAAGTCGCACTGCTTCTTGACACAATGCCCACTTAACCGGAAGCCAGCCGCACCAATGTGTCGGAGGAAACACCATGCACCAGACGACCGTGTCAGCGTGTACTGCGCCCAGCCCGCCACAGGAGTCGCTAGTGCCGGCCAAACCCTCCCCTAACCCGGACGACGCTGGGCCAATTGTGCGCCGCCCCATGGGTCTCCCGGTCGCGGCCGGCTGCGACAGAGCCTGGACTCAAACCCAGAATCTCTAGCGGCATAGCTAGCACTGCGACGCGGTGCCTCAGACCACCGCACCACTCAGGATGCCTACTAGTGGAACATTAATAGCAATTATATCTAGTTTTAAAGCTCTTTTTCGCTAACTGGTCTACAATTTCATTCCCTTCCACACCCAAATGTGCTGGGACCCAGGAGAATCTCACTACTACACCCATTCTCTATAATAACATTAATACCTCCAATAGTAGGTCACTCCTATTAGATTTACCAGATGATAAACTATTCAATACAGACAGAGAATCTGAGCATACTATAATTCTAACAGGTTGTACGTCCTCCACCCACTGGAGGACAACTACTATCGCCAACAGTTCAACTGAGTATCCTGACAGTTCATCTGTTAGTCTTCTACATATCTGCACATCAAATTCAGGAAGGTAAACGCCTGCTCCTGTGCTCCACTATCTGGGTCCTTGGATCCATCTGTGAAAAGCAGTAAAAAGATCATAAAAACTTCTACCAATGTAATTGTCAACCAGTTTCCCTTCATCCCTGACTTCTGACCACTCTTTCCTTTTCTCTACCAAGGTTAGATCAACAACAGGATCTGGGAGTAACCATGGAGGAACGTCCCCTATCACCACAGAAGGACCAACCTTCAACTCCCTCAAACCACTGTCATCAGCAAGCTTTCCAGCTGTCAAACCAAAACCACTGCCTTGTCTACTGGTATATTCCCAACAGTCATCTAGAACAGTAGCAGTGGGATGCTCAACCTCACAGCTTTTCAACCTGACCCAATAAGCTAATGGCAATGTTTAACACCGTATATCCAAAGGCATCTCACCTGCCTCCACTAGTAAGGCACATACAGATGTTGATTTAAATGTACCAATACATATCCTTAAAGCTATACACTGGATTCTGCTCTGACATGCCCTGTCAAGTGTGGGACCTTATATAGACAGGTGTGTGCCTTTCCAAATCATGTCCAATCTATTTAATTTACCACAGGTGGACTCCAATCAAGTTGCAGAAACATCTCAAGGATGATCAATGGAAACAGGAGCAAAGGAAAGGGTCATAGCAAAGGGTCTGAATACTGAATACTGAATACTAAATACTAAATACATATGTATTCAGACCCTTTGTGTATTATTATTTTTTTTTTAATACATTTATTTAATACTTATATAAAAGTCCCAGAATTTCAAACCCCATCAATCTGGTACTCTAGACAGACTGAAGCGAACACTCAAAGTATTTGAACGATTTCAAATTGTATTTGAACCCAGATCTGATATACAACATAATGAACAGGATCAGTTTGTGGGATAATTAAAGTAAACACTTAGGAAATGAAGTGAGACGGATCAATAAGGCAGTGCTTTGGACAAGCTACAAAAGGTTACAAAAGTTCATGCTGTTACCGACAGGAAGTCACTTCTATGAAGCTCATTAGAGTAACTGTCAAAACTGATGATAAATGTTAAGTTGAACCGCCTGTATGCAGATATCTTCGGCCCTGGACAACAAAGCAAGTGTCCATCTATCTTTTGGCAGTGGTTAAAAAGCATCTCATCCTCTCTCTCTCTGTAGTAAACACCATTTGGTAATGAGGTTGCTAAAATCAGAGCTTACGTCATTTCTCTACTGTGTGATTTATCTCATCAGCCATAATCTGGTCACATCTGATGAAGCATATCCTCTACAAAACTGCAACCAACGAGACCTTCTGATTCCAAATTGAGATTTGATTTACCCCAGCAAGCAAAACCATCCAGAAACCTGATGAAATTACATTATTATGAAATCAATTCAACAAGTTTAGACCAATTTTGTCTGTAATTTCCTCTTAGTCAGTGTGTGATAATGAACATAGACAGACAGGAATAACGTCTTGTTCTTCATTTCTCTCTTCGTTCATCCCATCCAGCCACCACTCTTTACTCCAGACCAGACCAGTTCATTCTTTATTATATCCTTTAAATCTGCCAGCCAGCTAATGGAAAACACAGTGAGTCTCATCCCTGTACTCTATGCTGCTTGCAATCTGGTCATCTCTGTATACCCGACGCGAGACCCACTGGTTGATGCTTTAAAAAAATAAAATCCTCTTAGGCCTCACTCTCCCCTTTATCTGAGATATCTCCTGCAGCCCTCATCCTCCACATACAACACCCGTTCTGCCAGTCACATTCTGTTTAAAGTCCTCAAAACACACACATCCCTGGGTCGCTCCTCTTTTCAGTTCGCTGCAGCTAAAGACTGGAACAAGCTGCAACAAACATTCAAACTGGACAGTTTGATCTCCATCTCTCTCTATTTCTCTCTTTATGTAGTGTTGTGGTGTCTCTTTATCTAGTGTTGATGTGTCTCTTTATGTAGTGTTGTGGTGTCTCTCTTTATGTAGTGTTATAGTGTCTCTCTTTATGTAGTGTTGTGGTGTCTCTCTTTATGTAGTGTTGTGGTGTCTCTCTTTATGTAGTGTTGTGGTGACTCTCTTTATGTAGTGTTATAGTGTCTCTCTTTATGTAGTGTTGTGGTGTCTCTCTTTATGTAGTGTTGTGGTGTCTCTCTTTATGTAGTGTTGTGTTGTCTCTCTTTATGTAGTGTTGTGGTGTCTCTTTATGTAGTGTTGTGGTGTCTCTCTCTATGTAGTGTTGTGGTGTCTCTCTTTATGTAGTGTTGTGGTGTCTCTCTTTATGTAGTGTTGTGTTGTCTCTCTTTATGTAGTGTTGTGGTGTCTCTCTTTATGTAGTGTTGTGGTGTCTCTCTTTATGTAGTGTTGTGGTGTCTCTTTATGTAGTGTTGATGTGTCTCTCTACGTAGTGTTGTGGTGTCTCTCTTTATGTAGTGTTGTGGTGTCTCTCTTTATGTAGTGTTGTGGTGTCTCTCTTTATATAGTGTTGTGGTGTCTCTCTTTATGTAGTGTTCTGGTCTCTCTCTATGTAGTGTTGTGTTGTCTCTCTCTATGTAGTGTTGATGTGTCTCTTTATGTAGTGTTGTGGTGTCTCTCTTTATGTAGTGTTGTGGTGTCTCTCTATGTAGTGTTGTGGTGTCTCTTTATGTAGTGTTGTGTTGTCTCTCTTTATGTAGTGTTGTGGTGTCTCTCTTTATGTAGTGTTGTGGTGTCTCTCTTTATGTAGTGTTGTGGTGTCTATTTATGTAGTGTTGATGTGTCTCTCTATGTAGTGTTGTGGTGTCTCTTTATGTAGTGTTGTGTTGTCTCTCTTTATGTAGTGTTGTGGTGTCTCTCTTTATGTAGTGTTGTGGTGTCTCTCTTTATGTAGTGTTGTGGTGTCTATTTATGTAGTGTTGATGTGTCTCTTTATGTAGTGTTGTGGTGTCTCTCTTTATGTAGTGTTGTGGTGTCTATTTATGTAGTGTTGATGTGTCTCTTTATGTAGTGTTCTGGTCTCTCTCTATGTAGTGTTGTGGTGTCTCTCTTTATGTAGTGTTGTGGTGTCTCTCTTTATGTAGTGTTGTGGTGTCTCTCTTTATGTAGTGTTGTGGTGTCTCTCTTTATGTAGTGTTCTGGTCTCTCTCTATGTAGTGTTGATGTGTCTCTTTATGTAGTGTTGTGGTGTCTCTCTTTATGTAGTGTTGTGGTGTCTCTCTTTATGTAGTGTTCTGGTCTCTCTCTATGTAGTGTTGATGTGTCTCTTTATGTAGTGTTGTGGTGTCTCTCTTTATGTAGTGTTGTGGTGTCTCTCTTTATGTAGTGTTGTGGTGTCTCTCTTTATGTAGTGTTGTGGTGTCTCTCTTTATGTAGTGTTGTGGTGTCTCTCTTTATGTAGTGTTGTGGTGTCTCTCTTTATGTAGTGTTGTGGTGTCTCTCTTTATGTAGTGTTGATGTGTCTCTTTATGTAGTGTTGTGGTGTCTCTCTATGTAGTGTTGATGTGTCTCTTTATGTAGTGTTGTGGTGTCTCTCTTTATGTAGTGTTGTGGTGTCTCTCTTTATGTAGTGTTGTGGTGTCTCTATGTAGTGTTGTGGTGTCTCTCTTTATGTAGTGTTCTGGTCTCTCTCTATGTAGTGTTGATGTGTCTCTTTATGTAGTGTTGTGGTGTCTCTCTTTATGTAGTGTTGTGGTGTCTCTCTTTATGTAGTGTTGTGGTGTCTCTCTTTATGTAGTGTTGTGGTGTCTCTCTTTATGTAGTGTTGTGGTGTCTCTCTTTATGTAGTGTTGTAGTGTCTCTCTTTATGTAGTGTTGTGGTGTCTCTCTCTATGTAGTGTTGATGTGTCTCTTTATGTAGTGTTGTGGTGTCTCTCTTTATGTAGTGGTGTGGTGTCTCTCTTTATGTAGTGTTGTGGTGTCTCTCTTTATGTAGTGTTCTGGTCTCTCTCTATGTAGTGTTGATGTGTCTCTTTATGTAGTGTTTTGGTGTCTCTCTTTATGTAGTGTTGTGGTGTCTCTCTTTATGTAGTGTTGTAGTGTCTCTTTATGTAGTGTTGTGTTGTCTCTCTTTATGTAGTGTTGTGGTCTCTCTTTATGTAGTGTTGTGGTGTCTCTCTTTATGTAGTGTTGTGGTGTCTCTCTTTATGTAGTGTTGTGTTGTCTCTCTTTATGTAGTGTTGTGGTCTCTCTTTATGTAGTGTTGTGGTGTCTCTCTTCATGTAGTGTTGTGGTGTCTCTCTATGTAGTGTTGATGTGTCTCTTTATGTAGTGTTGTGGTGTCTCTCTTTATGTAGTGTTGTGGTTTCTCTCTTTATGTAGTGTTGTGGTGTCTCTCTTTATGTAGTGTTGTGGTGTCTCTCTTTATGTAGTGTTGTGGTGTCTCTCTTTATGTAGTGTTGTGGTGTCTCTCTTTATGTAGTGTTCTGGTCTCTCTCTATGTAGTGTTGATGTGTCTCTTTATGTAGTGTTGTGGTGTCTCTCTTTATGTAGTGTTGTGGTGTCTCTCTTTATGTAGTGTTCTGGTCTCTCTCTATGTAGTGTTGATGTGTCTCTTTATGTAGTGTTGTGGTGTCTCTCTTTATGTAGTGTTGTGGTGTCTCTCTTTATGTAGTGTTGTGGTGTCTCTCTTTATGTAGTGTTGTGGTGTCTCTCTTTATGTAGTGTTCTGGTCTCTCTCTATGTAGTGTTGATGTGTCTCTTTATGTAGTGTTGTGGTGTCTCTCTTTATGTAGTGTTGTGGTGTCTCTCTTTATGTAGTGTTGTGGTGTCTCTCTTTATGTAGTGTTGTGGTGTCTCTCTTTATGTAGTGTTGTGGTGTCTCTCTTTATGTAGTGTTGTGGTGTCTCTCTTTATGTAGTGTTGTGGTGTCTCTCTTTATGTAGTGTTGATGTGTCTCTTTATGTAGTGTTGTGGTGTCTCTCTATGTAGTGTTGATGTGTCTCTTTATGTAGTGTTGTGGTGTCTCTCTTTATGTAGTGTTGTGGTGTCTCTCTTTATGTAGTGTTGTGGTGTCTCTATGTAGTGTTGTGGTGTCTCTCTTTATGTAGTGTTCTGGTCTCTCTCTATGTAGTGTTGATGTGTCTCTTTATGTAGTGTTGTGGTGTCTCTCTTTATGTAGTGTTGTGGTGTCTCTCTTTATGTAGTGTTGTGGTGTCTCTCTTTATGTAGTGTTGTGGTGTCTCTCTTTATGTAGTGTTGTGGTGTCTCTCTTTATGTAGTGTTGTAGTGTCTCTCTTTATGTAGTGTTGTGGTGTCTCTCTCTATGTAGTGTTGATGTGTCTCTTTATGTAGTGTTGTGGTGTCTCTCTTTATGTAGTGGTGTGGTGTCTCTCTTTATGTAGTGTTGTGGTGTCTCTCTTTATGTAGTGTTCTGGTCTCTCTCTATGTAGTGTTGATGTGTCTCTTTATGTAGTGTTTTGGTGTCTCTCTTTATGTAGTGTTGTGGTGTCTCTCTTTATGTAGTGTTGTAGTGTCTCTTTATGTAGTGTTGTGTTGTCTCTCTTTATGTAGTGTTCTGGTCTCTCTTTATGTAGTGTTGTGGTGTCTCTCTTTATGTAGTGTTGTGGTGTCTCTCTTTATGTAGTGTTGTGTTGTCTCTCTTTATGTAGTGTTGTGGTCTCTCTTTATGTAGTGTTGTGGTGTCTCTCTTCATGTAGTGTTGTGGTGTCTCTCTATGTAGTGTTGATGTGTCTCTTTATGTAGTGTTGTGGTGTCTCTCTTTATGTAGTGTTGTGGTTTCTCTCTTTATGTAGTGTTGTGGTGTCTCTCTTTATGTAGTGTTGTGGTGTCTCTCTTTATGTAGTGTTGTGGTGTCTCTCTTTATGTAGTGTTGTGGTGTCTCTCTTTATGTAGTGTTCTGGTCTCTCTCTATGTAGTGTTGATGTGTCTCTTTATGTAGTGTTGTGGTGTCTCTCTTTATGTAGTGTTGTGGTGTCTCTCTTTATGTTGTGGTGTCTCTCTTTATGTAGTGTTGTGGTGTCTCTCTTTATGTAGTGTTCTGGTCTCTCTCTATGTAGTGTTGATGTGTCTCTTTATGTAGTGTTGTGGTGTCTCTCTTTATGTAGTGTTGTGGTGTCTCTCTTTATGTAGTGTTCTGGTCTCTCTCTATGTAGTGTTGATGTGTCTCTTTATGTAGTGTTGTGGTGTCTCTCTTTATGTAGTGTTGTGGTGTCTCTCTTTATGTAGTGTTGTGGTGTCTCTCTTTATGTAGTGTTGTGGTGTCTCTCTTTATGTAGTGTTGTGGTCTCTCTTTATGTAGTGTTGTAGTGTCTCTCTTGTTGTGATGTGTGTTTTGTCCTACATTTTTATTTTTAATCCCAGCTCCGGTCCCTGCATTTTGCCCCTTGGTAGGCCGTCATTGTAAATAAGTATTTGTTCTTAACTGGCTTGCCTAGTTAAATAAAAAAATCAGGTCATATTGTATTACATCATTTAAGCCAGCTAGTGGACAACACAGTGAGTCTCGCCAGGATACCAACCTCCCCTGGATCTCCAGGATACCAACCTCCCCTGGATCTCCAGGATACCAACCTCCCCTGGATCTCCTGGATACCAACCTCCCCTGTATCTCCAGGATACCAACCTCCCCTGGATCTCCAGGATACCAACCACCCCTGGATCTCCAGGATACCAACCTCCCCTGGATCTCCAGGATACCAACCTCCCCTGGATACCAACCTCCCCTGGATCTCCAGGATACCAACCTCCCCTGGATCTCCAGGACACCAACCACCCCTGGATCTCCTAGATACCAACCTCCCCTGTATCTCCAGGATACCAACCTCCCCTGGATCTCCAGGATACCAACCACCCCTGGATCTCCAGGATACCAACCTCCCCTGGATCTCCAGGATACCAACCTCCCCTGGATACCAACCTCCCCTGGATCTCCAGGATACCAACCTCCCCTGGATACCAACCTCCCCTGGATCTCCAGGATACCAACCTCCCCTGGATCTCCAGGATACCAACCTCCCCTGGATCTCCTAGATACCAACCTCCCCTGGATCTCCAGGATACCAACCTCCCCTGGATCTCCTAGATACCAACCTCCCCTGGATCTCCTAGATACCAACCTCCCCTGGATCTCCAGGATACCAACCTCCCCTGGATCTCCTGGATACCAACCTCCCCTGGATCTCCAGGATACCAACCTCCCCTGGATCTCCTGGATACCAACCTCCCCTGGATCTCCAGGATACCAACCACCCCTGGATCTCCAGGATACCAACCTCCCCTGGATCTCCTGGATACCAACCTCCCCTGTATCTCCAGGATACCAACCTCCCCTGGATCTCCTAGATACCAACCTCCCCTGGATCTCCTAGATACCAACCTCCCCTGGATCTCCTGGATACCAACCTCCCCTGGATCTCCAGGATACCAACCTCCCCTGGATCTCCAGGATACCAACCACCCCTGGATCTCCAGGATACCAACCTCCCCTGGATCTCCAGGATACCAACCTCCCCTGGATCTCCAGGATACCAACCTCCCCTGGATCTCCAGGATACCAACCTCCCCTGGATCTCCAGGATACCAACCTCCCCTGGATCTCCTGGATACCAACCTCCACTGGATCTCCTGGATACCAATCTCCCCTGGATCTCCTGGATACCAACCTCCCCTGGATCTCCAGGATACCAACCTCCCCTGGATCTCCTAGATACCAACCTCCCCTGGATCTCCAGGATACCAACCTCCCCTGGATCTCCAGGATACCAACCTCCCCCGGATCTCCAGGATACCAACCTCCCCTGGATCTCCAGGATACCAACCTCCCCTGGATCTCCAGGATACCAACCTCCCCCGGATCTCCAGGATACCAACCTCCCCTGGATCTCCTGGATACCAACCTCCCCTGGATCTCCTGGATACCAACCTCCCCTGGATCTCCAGGATACCAACCTCCCCTGGATCTCCTAGATACCAACCTCCCCTGGATCTCCAGGATACCAACCTCCCCTGTATCTCCAGGATACCAACCTCCCCTGGATCTCCAGGATACTAACCTCCCCTGGATCTCCAGGATACCAACCTCCCCTGGATCTCCAGGATACCAACCACCCCTGGATCTCCAGGATACCAACCTCCCCTGGATCTCCAGGATACTAACCTCCCCTGGATCTCCAGGATACCAACCTCCCCTGGATCTCCTGGATCCACAAAGTACATCTCAAACTGCAGACAGACATGGCCCCCAGACACAGCTTCCACTTACACACAGTGACCTTTGACCACACTGTAATCCCAAAACATCTGTTGTCAGCTGTTAAGAGACAGCTTACTTCTCAACCCACCCTCCCACCCCCAGATAACACACATATACACTACTCAAAAAAATAAAGGGAACACTTAAACAACACAATGTAACTCCAAGTTAATCACACTTCTGTGAAATCAAACTGTCCACTTAGGAAGCAACACTGATTGACAATAAATTTCACATGCTGTTGTGCAAATGGAATAGACAAAAGGTGGAAATTATAGGCAATTAGCAAGATACCCCCCGAAACAGGAGTGATTCTGCAGGTGGTGACCACAGACCACTTCTCAGTTCCTATGCTTCCTGGCTGATGTTTTGGTCACTTTTGAATGCTGGCGGTGCTCTCACTCTAGTGGTAGCATGAGACGGAGTCTACAACCCACACAAGTGGCTCAGGTAGTGCAGTTCATCCACGATGGCACATCAACGCGAACTGTGGCAAAAAGGTTTGCTGTGTCTGTCAGCGTAGTGTCCAGAGCATGCAGGCGCTGCCAGGAGACAGGCCAGTACATCAGGAGATGTGGAGGAGGCCGTAGGAGGGCAACAACCCAGCAGCAGGACCGGTACCTCCGCCTTTGTGCAAGGAGGAGCACTACCAGAGCCCTGCAAAATGACCTCCAGCAGGCCACAAATGTGCATGTGTCAGCATATGGTCTCACAAGGGGTCTGAGGATCTCATCTCGGTACCTAATGGCAGTCAGGCTACCTCTGGCGAGCACATGGAGGGCTGTGCGGCCCCACAAAGAAATGCCACCCCACACCATGACTGACCCATCGCCAAACCGGTCATGCTGGAGGATGTTGCAGGCAGCAGAACGTTCTCCACGGCGTCTCCAGACTCTGTCACGTCTGTCACATGTGCTCATGTGCTCAGTGTGAACCTGCTTTCATCTGTGAAGAGCACAGGGCGCCAGTGGCGAATTTGCCAATCTTGGTGTTCTCTGGCAAATGCGAAACGTCCTGCACGGTGTTGGGCTGTAAGCACAACCCCCACCTGTGGACGTCGGGCCCTCATACCACCCTCATGGAGTCTGTTTCTGACCGTTTGAGCAGACACTTGCACATTTGTGGCCTGCTGGAGGTCATTTTGCAGGGCTCTGGCAGTGCACCTCCTTGCACTAAGGCGGAGGTACCGGTCCTGCTGCCGGGTTGTTGCCCTCCTACGGCCTCCTCCACGTCTCCTGATGTACTGGCCTGTCTCCTGGTAGCGCCTGCATGCTCTGAACACTACGCTGACAGACACAGCAAACCTTTTTGCCACAGTTCGCGTTGATGTGCCATCGTGGATGAACTGCACTACCTGAGCCACTTGTGTGGGTTGTAGACTCCGTCTCATGCTACCACTAGAGTGAGAACACCGCCAGCATTCAAAAGTGACCAAAACATCAGCCAGGAAGCATAGGAACTGAGAAGTGGTCTGTGGTCACCACCTGCAGAATCACTCCTGTTTTGGGGGGTGTCTTGCTAATTGCCTATAATTTCCACCTTTTGTCTATTCCATTTGCACAACAGCATGTGAAATTTATTGTCAATCAGTGTTGCTTCCTAAGTGGACAGTTTGATTTCACAGAAGTGTGATTGACTTGGAGTTACATTGTGTTGTTTAAGTGTTCCCTTTATTTTTTTGAGCAGTGTATATTGAGAGGAGATGAGGGTCAGCTGCAGTGCAGCGCCTCTGGTGCTGGTTGACATGACACTTGGGGTGAGCTAGACAGAGACATGTTCTGTCTAGCTAGTTGTGAGCTGAAAGCTATAGACAGTCCTAGGCTTAAAGGGGCAGTGCAGTCAAAAACCTGATTGTCCTGGGTTTTCTTTAAAGGTCCAGTGCAGCCGTTTTAATCTCAAAATCAAATCATTATCTAACAATGAACAAGTACCTAACTGTGATTGTTTTAAATTAAAATTGTAAAAAATAAACAAAAATAGCTTCTTAGCAAAGTTCTTCTTAGCAAAGTTTTTGGCCCACAGCATGACATCACAATCTGATTTGTATTCTGACCAATGACGGCTGCAGTGCATCTTTTATTTGCATATATATCCTCCTACTTGGAAGGGCTCTAGAGTATAGACCAGGTATTCCCAAACTGGGGTTTGCGTACATGCCGTCGGGGGCACGCCAAATAAAAATGCGATTCACATATAAAAATTTATTCTTCACATTTTCAAACAGTCCACTTATATTTTCCAACGGGGCTATACATTTGGGTGAGGTTTTTTTCCCACCTGAGTAGCCTCGTTTCACTGCCAAAAATAAAATTTAACCATCTAGTGTTCAGTGAAATAACAACACAATGTCAAATACAGGTAGCCTAGTCAAATAATTAACATCCAATCACATTAGCCGCTACTCTCTCGCGGGAATTCCATTAACGTATGTCATGTAGCCAAACGTAGCTGCTGCTCATGTTGGTATCTGTACTGATGGCGCAAAAGCCATGACATTTAACATTTTACATTTACATTACATTTACATTTAAGTCATTTAGCAGACGCTCTTATCCAGAGCGACTTACAAATTGGTGCATTCACCTAATGACATCCAGTGGAACAGCCACTTTACAATAGTGCATCTAAATCTTTTAAGGGGGGGGGGGGGCAGAAGGATTGCTTTATCCTAGGTATTCCTTGAAGAGGTGGGGTTTCAGGTGTCGGTTCCATGACAGGGAGACGTAGTGGAGTGGTAACGCGCGTGCGAGCAGTTGCTCCCGACGCCACTTGGGTACACTGCAACATCCACCAAGAGGCTCTTGCTGCCAAGGGAATGACTGACAGCTTGAAAGACGTTTTGGGCACTACAGTAAAAATGGTTAACTTTGTTAAAGCAAGGCCCCTGAACCCTGAACTTGTGTATTTTCTGCACTATGAAATGATATGGGCAGCGACCATGTAACGCTTTTACAACATACAGAAGAGCGCTGGTTATCAAGTGGCAAAGTATTACAAAATAGCTTCCAATACTCTACTCAGCAAACTGGATGCAGTTTATCACAGTGCCATCCGTTTTGTTACTAAAGCACCTTATACGACCCACCACTGCGACCTGTATGCCCTAGTCGGCTGGCCCTCGCTACATGTTCGTCGTCAGACCCACTGGCTCCAGGTCATCTACAAGGCTATGCTAGGTAAAGTGCCGCCTTATCTCAGCTCACTGGTCACAATGGCTACACCCACCCGTAGCACGCGCTCCAGCAGGTGTATCTCACTGATCATCCCTAAAGCCAAAACCTCATTTGGACGCCTTTCCTTCCAGTTCTCTGCTGCCTGCGACTGGAACGAATTGCAAAAATCTCTGAAGTTGGAGACTTTTATCTCCCTCAACAACTTTAAAAATCTGTTATCCGAGCAGCTAACCGATCGCTGCAGCTGTACATAGTCCATCTGTAAACTACCCACCCAATTTACCTACCTCACCCCCATACTGCTTTTATTTATTTACTTTTCTGCTCTTTTGCACACCAGTATCTCTTCTTGCACATGATCATCTGATGATTTATCACTCCAGTGTTAATCTGCTAAATTGTAATTATTCGATTTATTGCCTACCTCATGCCTTTTGCACACATTGTATATAGATTCTCTTTTTTCTACCATGTTATTGACTTGTTTATTGTTTACTCCATGTGTAACTCTGTGTTGTTGTCTGTTCACACTGCTATGCTTTATCTTGGCCAGGTCGCAGTTGCAAATGAGAACTTGTTCTCAACTAGCCTACCTGGTTAAATAAAGGTGAAATAAATAAATAAATAAAAAGTATTGACACGTTTTTTTGAATTGAGAGACAAGCTTAAAGTTTTCTTTACTGACCATAATTTTCATTTGTCTGACTGTCTGCATGATGACGAGTTTCTCATACGATTGGCCTATCTGGGTGATGTTTTTTCTCGCCTGAATGATCTGAATCTAGGATTACAGGGACTCTCCGCAACTATTTTCAATGTGCGGGACAAAATTGAGGCTATGATTAAGAAGTTGGAGCTCTTCTCTGTCTGCATTAACAAGGACAACACACAGGACTTTCCATCATTGTATGATTTTTGTGTGTGCTAATGAACTCAAGCTTACGGACAATGTCAAATGTGATATAGCAAAACACCTGAGTGAGTTGGCTGCGTAATTACGCAGGTACTTTCCCAAAACGGACGACACAAACAACTGGATTTGTTGTCCCTTTCATGCCCTGCCTCCGATCCACTTATCGATATCTGAACAAGAGAGCCTCCTCAAAAATGCAACAAACGGTTCTGTGAAAATTTAATTTAATCAGAATTCACTGGCAGTATCTTGCCTTGGCAAATCGTGCTGTTAACTTCTTATGGCTGCGGGGGCAGTATTGAGTAGCTTGGATGAAAGGTGCACAGAGGTGCCCAGAGTAAACGGCCTGCTCCTCAGTCATAGTTGCTAATATATGCATATTATTATTAGTAATGGATAGAAAACACTCTGAGGTTTCTAAAACTGTTTGAATTATGTCTGTGAGTATAACAGAACTCATATGGCAGGCAAAAACCTGAGAAAAAATCCTAACAGGAAGTGGAAATTCTGAGGCTGGTGGATTTTCAACCAAGATCCCATTGAAATTACAGCGAGATATGAATTTGTTTGCACTTCCTACGGCTTCCACTAGATGTCAACAGTCTGTAGAACTTTGTCTGATGACTCTACTGTGAAGGGGGGCCGAATGAGAAGAGAATTAGTCACCACAGCCATGAGGTGACCATTTTTTGACCATGCACGTTCACATGAGAGGGAACTCCGTTCCATCGCTCATCTGAAGTCAATGTAATTCTCCGGTTGGAACGTTATTCAAGATTTATGTTAACAACATTCTAAAGATTGATTCAATACATCGTTTGACATGTTTCTACTGACTGTTACGGAACTTTTCGTCACATTTTAGTGAACGCGCTTCGTGACTTTGGAATTGTTTACCAAACGCGCTAACCAAAGTAGCTAATTGGACATTAATAATTGGACATAAATAACAGACATTATCAAACAAATCAAGCATTTATTGTGGACCTAGGATGCCTGGGAGTGCATTCTGATGAAGATCATCAAAGGTAAGGGAATATTTATCATGTAATTTTTGGTTTCTGTTGACTCCAACATGGCGGCTAATTTGACTATAGTTCTGAGCGCCGTCTCAGATTATTGCATGGTTTGCTTTTTCCGTAAAGTTTTTTAAAAGTTTTTTTTTAAATCTGACACAGCGGTTGCATTAAGGAGAGGTATATATATAATTCCATGTGTATAACTTGTATTATCATCTACATTTCTGATTAGTATTTCTGTTGAATAGATGTGGCTATGCAAAATCACTGGATGTTTTTGGAACTAGTGAACGTAACACGCCAATGAAAACTCAGAATTTTATATAAATATGAACTTTATCAAACAAAACATACATGTATTGTGTAACATGAAGTCCTATGAGTGTCATCTGATGAAGATCATCAAAGGTTAGTGATTGATTTTATCTCTATTTGTGCTTTTTGTGACTGCTATCTTTGGCTGGAAAAATGGCTGTGCTTATTCTGTGGCTTGGTGGTGACATAATAACATAATATATAATAACATAACATAATCGTTTGTGGTGCTTTCGCTGAAAAGCATATTTGAAATCGGACACTTTGGTGGGATTAACAACAATATTACCTTTAAAATGGTATAAGACATGTATGTCTGAGGAATTTTAATTATGAGATTTCTGTTGTTTTGAATTTGGATCCCTGCACTTTCACTGGCTGTTGTCATATCATCCCGTTAACGGGATTGCAGCCATAAGAAGTTTAAGACACCGATGCCCTTTGCAAACACGTACCTATGTCAGAGTGGATTCTCGGCCCTCACTAGCATGGAACTAAATACAGGCACATACTGTGTGTGGAAAATGATTTAAGACAGACTCTCTCCAATACAACCCAACATTGCAGAGTTATGTACATCCTTTCAAGCACATCCTATTAACCTGTGATGAGTTATTCACAAATTTGGTCAAAGATGGTCAAATAAAGAGCAAAATTATTGATTATTATTATATTATTATTTATGCCCTGGTCCTATAAGAGCTCTTTGTCACTTCCCATGAGCCGGGTTGTGACAAAAACTCATTCTTATGTTTAATAAATGTATCGTATAGTGTGTGTGTGGCAGGCTTACAATGATGGCAAAAAACGCAAGTGCGCTGCCCCTGGTGCTAGAGGGGGTAGGCAGCTGGAGGTTGAATGTTTGAAGGGGTACGGGACTATAAAAAGTTTGGCGACCACTGGTCTAGACGATCCTATCAGCCAATCAGGGCTGTGTATGTAAATATATTTACATTTGTATCAACACACCCATACTATCAGACTGAGCATTTAAATAGCAAAAAGAGGTTCAGGGAAATAAATGAATCATATAAATATTTTTGCAGTTATTTTCATGAAATAAACACTGATTTATTAAACATTCAGAAAATATTCAGCCCCTTGACTTTTTCCACATTGTGTTACGTTACTGCCTTATTTTAAAATGGGTAAAATAGTTTTTTTCCCTCATCAATCTACACACAATACCCCATAATGACAAAGCAAAAACAGGTTTTTAGACATTTTTGCAAATTTATTAAAAATAAAAACTGAAATGTCACATTTACATAAGTATTCAGACCCTTTATTCAGTGCTTTGATGAAGCACCTTTGGCAGCGATTACAGCCTCGAGTATTCTTGGATATGGCGCTACAAGCTTGGCACACTTCTACTTGAGGAGTTTCTCACATTCTTCTCTGTAGATCCTCTCAAGCTCTGTGAGGTTGGATGGAGAGCGTCGCTGCACAGCTATTTTCAGGTCTCTCTAGAGATGTTCGATCGGGTACAAGTCCGGGCTCTGGCTGGGCCACTCAAGGACATTCAGAGACTGTCCCTAAGCCACTCCTGCATTGTTTTGGCTGTGTGCTTTTAGGGTCGCTGTCCTGTTGGAAGGTGAACCTTCGCCCCAGTCTGAGGTCCTGAGCGCTCTGGAGCAGGTTTTCATCAAAGATCTCTCTGTACTCCGTTCATCTTTCCCTCGACCAGCACTCTTCAGAACTCTAATGCTCTGTCAGAGTGACCATCAGGTTCTTGGTCCCCTCCCTGACCAAGGCCCTTCTCCCATGATTGCTCAGTTTGGCCGGGCGGCCAGATCTAGGAAGAGTCTTGGTGGTTCCAAACTTCTTCCATTTAAGATTGATGGAGGCCACTGTGTTCTTGGGGACCTTCAATGCTGCAGACATTTTTTGGTACCCTTCTCCAGATCTGTGCCTCGTCACAATCCTGTCTCGGAGCTCTACGGAAAATTCCTTCGACCTCCTGGCTTGGTTTTTGCTCTGACATGCACTGTCAACTGTGGGACCTTATACGGACAGGTGTGTGCCTTTCCAAATCATGTCTAATAAATTAAATTTCCCACAGGTGGACTCCAATCAAGTTGTAGAAACATCTCAAAGATAATCAATGGAAACAGGAAGCACCTGAGCTCAATTTCGAGTCTCATAGTAAAGGGCCTGAATACTTATGTAAATAAAGTATTTCTGTTTTTTATTTTTTATATCATTTTCAACATTTTCTACAAACCTGTTTTTCGCTTTGTCCATAACATACAAAACACTCCGACATACGGACTAATTGGGTCTCGAGAAATGGAACCTCTACATAAATTGTGTCCTGTAGAACAGGTTGTCTCGGATTTCTTCCCTGTATCCAAAGTCATTTCTGTCAGGAAGGGTATGTAACGACAACCATGGAACGTGGGTGTGTCCAAACAAAGACTACTAGCTTGCTAACGTTACCTGCTGAAATGGTGTGTAAGATGTAGGCTAACAGCATGTACATTTCAAAAAAGACATCTAACTAACACAACTCTCACGTAGTGCCCACCTCCACTCCAATGGCTACCTAGCTAAAGTAGCTACCTGACCAGGTAAACCATGTTTCAATTTCAGGTGCAATAAAAGCAGGTGACTTTAGCGAAGAACATGCTAAGTTAACAAGCTAGCCTCTAGTTATTTGCAGAATGGGTTCAAATTAAATAATCAGATATATGGAATACAGTTTGTTTACAACTAGCTAGCGTAGCGTAGCTACCAGCTAGCATGCAGTAACGTTAGCATTATTTAAATGTAGGAAAACATCAGCTAGCTAGCTAGCATATACGTTGAATTTAGCTATTGAGAAAGTAGCTACCTCTCTTTTCTTTGTTCTTTCTCAGTATTTGAAAGTTCAAGCGGTCCCCCCCTTTTGGAATATATTGCGTAGAAGACACTCCATTTCTCGGTCTCGTCTTGGTATCACCAGCTTGCTCGGTACCAGAATGCTCGCCATCTTGACCTGGTGAATGCACTTTAAAAAAAACAAATAGAAAGACTGCATGGCGGCTTTAACACTGAAATGACAGGCAATCATTAATGACAACTGTGAAGACATGAGTCTGTCTGAAGCTAGGCTAATAGCTTCTCTCCCTCTGTTCAGCTGTCAGATTACAATCAGTGTCTGCTCTTGTGTTTGAAGAAACCCAGAGTTGATGTGGCAAATTGTATTTACTCACTGATTGACAATTCAGTCAATAGCACAAAAGGCCTGGATTCCATTAATTAGGCCTCTGACAATTTTCTCTCGACATGATTGTCTTTAAGTGCAGTAATTTCCAGATACGGTTTCATTGATTGACAGATTAAAATATAAAGTTGTGTTTTGTTTTTCTTGTTTCTAGTTAGTCAACCTTCTACATCCCCGAGCTGACAAGGTAAAAATCTGTCATTCTACCCCTGAACAAGGCAGTTAACCCACTGTTCCCAGGCCGTCATTGTAAATAAAAATTTGTTCTTAACTGACCTGCGTAGTTAAATAAAGGTTAAATAAATAAGTATAGACAGAAAAAGATAGACTTGAGGAGACGCTGCTGACACTGATGATTCCTTTAGCTGGCAGGTTCCCACTAAGTCTCTGACTACATAAATACATGATATACCATGAAGACGCATTACTCTGCAATTAATAACAGTCACACTGACATGTGTAGCAGGGAAGTATTGGATGGTAAACCGCCCAAAGTGGTTGTTGATGTAACACATAGTCGATCACAGCTGACATGCTTACATCTCTATAGGGAGATTTATAGGAAACACCTAGCATCGATTCGCTCTGCACCCTGCGGGGAGAAATCAATGTTGACCAAACTGAGCTACAGACATGTGCATTCCATGGGTTACGCTTGAGCAATAAGGCACAAGGAGGTGTGGTGTATGGTCAATATACTATGGCTAAGGGCTGTCCACATGTATGACGCATCGCGTAGTGCCTGGACACAGACCTTAGCCGTGGTATATTGGCCATATACCACAAACCCCCGAGGTGCTTTATTGCTATTATAAACTGGTTACCAATGTAATTAGAGCAGTAAAAATAAATATTTTGTCATACCTGTGCTATACGGTCTGATATACCACAGCTGTCAGCTAATCAGCATTCAGGGCTCCAACCACCCAGTTTATAATTGGCTTTACGGCCCACTGCTGCCTGGTATTGACTTGCAAATTACATTGAAAAAATGGGAGTACGTAATAGTTGCAAACTCGTAATTACTTGATAATATCACCGTGTGTAACTGAAAGACGACTAAAAGCAATAGATATGTGATACAGTAATCACAAAGTACATGCAGTACCATGCAGTACAAAACCTCTCAACATCAGTGTTACGGCTTTCTGAGTTGGGTCATGCTTTTTAAGCTATATTACCCATTGCTGCTGCAGTCAGCACCTTCCATCTCTGACAGCCACTGGTGTTTTTAATCTTTAATGATGTTAATAAACTACAGTACCAGACGTGTGTGTGTGTTTCTGTTTGTTTGTGTGAACCTGATAAAGCCTCTCTCTCTCTCTTTGTGTTTTGTTTATTCATGTCGGTGTAAAAACTTCTCTCTCTCTTGATGTTGACAGAAAGTAGAGCAGCTAGCCACTGCATGATGCCATGAAATATTTAACATGTTCAGACTATTAACCTGCAAATGGGTAAAACCCCTGGTCTCAGCAACTGCCATGAGAGGAGGAGAGGAGGACAGGAGGACAAGAGGAGGAAATGGTTTAGGAAGATGGGGGTGTAGGAGAGGAGGGGGAGAGGAGAGAATGAGGAGAAGGAGGAAGAGGAGGAGAAGGGTTAGGAAGATCTAGGAGAGGAGGGGAAGAGGAGAGAATGAGGAAGAGGATGAGGATGGATCAGGAGGCTGGAATGTACTGTAGTAACAGTAACATAGTTGTTTCTCTCAAGCCACTGCCTGTTCTGACATAGATTCAGTAAGGCTGGTAACAAGATATCAGATGCAGTATTTTTGCAGTACAGTGCAGTATGATATTAACCACTAGGCAGACATTTTTCCTATTTCTGGGAGGAATCCTAACTTGAGATCCGCTCACGTAGCTTGTGTGCTAGTTTTCGTACAAATCTCCAATTGACCTCAATGTATAATTTACAAAAAAATCATAATAGATCTCCCGTAAGGATTTGGGTCTCAATGTTAACCTCATCAAACACACATGATATGCCCGTAGAGGATGTCCTTATAAGCAGATGTTTACTCTCATTATGCCAGAAAATCTGTTCAATTCTTATGGGATCTCACCTATCTTATCTTTGATCCATTTTTCACTATAGAAGGAACGTAGGCCTGCATAAACGTATAAATTCTGTGCATTTTCAATGAAACACTTGTATCCCTGAACTTTCTTCACAATAACTTATAGAAATTGGGATTTAGTCGGTGAAGTGATGGTGCTTAGACTGAATGTTAGGTTATCTTTGGTGGCTGAGATGTTTTTTCAACTCAAGACATAGAAGTTGAAGTCATTGTATTGGAAATGAAAGATATTGCCCAATCATGTTTTTTTCAAACATTCAAACGATGCGTGTCAATGAAAATCCAATGAACCGCAACCCTTTAGGTCTTGGCCTATGTGTGCAGATATGGCTGTGGCATAACAAAGCAACATTTCATCATAGCAGAACACCAGTAAGCTATCATCAGAATGGTTCCAAGTCCAACATGTTGAAATGTTTCTAAAGTAGACAAAAACTAGACGCTTATCTCTCTACACTTGATGTTTTCGAGGCCAGTCTCCTGCTACCTCCTGCAAGCCAGCCCCACCCCCGCGGTGTGTCTTGTAGTCGAGGGGCGTTCTGTAACAATCTGCAGCGAGCGGCAACTAGCGACACAGCTGCTGTAGCATTTCTTGCCTGCCCTCTTGTCTCCTGTGCAGCTACAGCGCTACTAGTTAGCCACAGGACAATATTCCTGCTGTAGGCTTCAAGACATGTTCGTCTTTAAGAGTTCCACTCATCCCAGTGAGTGAAATTGGAACAAGTTAGTCCATTGATAACCTACAAACGGTGAGTACAATATATATTTTTTTACAGATGCGATCAGTTTTGGTGGTCTTCTGTTCGATTGATTCAAATGAAATGTGAAAGAGGAGGTAGTGGAGCAGAAGACAGCGGCATTGGGAGGGGTACCTCTACCTCGTTTGAGAAGAAATGTCTCTATCTCGTTGTTTGAGCAGTTAGCCCGACTTTACCGTTACATTACCATTTCGTTACTGGCAACCAATTATTCATTGCCGTTGCTGGCGCCACAAATGTAACAAATAGCCTAATCATCAAGACGTGTGCCCGGATTCCAGGAGAGAAACATATCACTGATTTCTGCGCTAGATCGCCAACAATGTTTCAATCCTACTTGTATGTTGTTGTCTGGCCACTTGGGATTTGCAGAGGCATCAGTCAGTGCACGCTTCAGAAGTTAGTAACGAGGAAGGATGATTGACAATTTCAATCTGAGAGATGTTGTTTCCTCCCTCCGTACTAGTTGCAGAAGTCAGTCCCACACGTGCGATGGGGGAAGACTGCCAGGGGCCTTATGACAATGTTCAGGTTATTGTATTCGTTAAAGTAGACCACAAGAGAATAGCCTAAATAGAGATACTGTAGATAGAGGTTACTGTATTAAAAAAAAATATTTATATCATTATGCTCTCTGGCTGTATAAAATAGTATTTAATTGGTCAATGTAGAATAGTGCTGTTGTCCCAATAGTTGTGCTTTTAATCTACTTGTGTAGGCTAATAACAAAAAACACTTCTTCAAAGCACTTCATTTGATTACAGAGTAATATTGGTAGCCTACTTGACTCACGTAATTACAACATTACTGGTAATGTAAATCGTTGGAGCTTAGTTGGTTTTGCTTACACTTACTCTAGGCGT